>NW_028227345.1:280605-573901 GCF_978045245.1 Mus caroli
ATTCTAAGTTTTTCAGTTCAACTCACTCATATACTATGTACTACACTGTGCGTTTCTTATATTCTAAGTTTTTGAGTGCAACTCACTCATATACTATGTACTACACTGTGCGTTTCTTATATTCTAAGTTTTTCAGTGCAACTCACTCATATACTATGTACTACACTGTGCATTTCGTGTAATGCGGGTTTTTCAGTAAATTCTAAGTTTTTCAGTGCAACTCACTCATATACTATGTACTACACTGTGCGTTTCTTATATTCTAAGTTTTTCAGTGCAACTCACTCATATACTATGTACTGCACTGTGCGTTTCTTATATTCTAAGTTTTTCAGTGCAACTCACTCATATACTATGTACTACACTGTGCGTTTCTTATATTCTAAGTTTTTCAGTGCAACTCACTCATATACTATGTACTACACTGTGCGTTTCTTATATTCTAAGTTTTTCAGTGCAACTCACTCATATACTATGTACTACACTGTGCGTTTCTTATATTCTAAGTTTTTCAGTGCAACTCACTCATATACTATGTACTACACTGTGCGTTTCTTATATTCTAAGTTTTTCAGTGCAACTCACTCATATACTATGTACTACACTGAGCGTTTCTTATATTCTAAGTTTTTCAGTGCAACTCACTCATATACTATGTACTACACTGTGCGTTTCTTATATTCTAAGTTTTTCAGTGCAACTCACTCATATACTATGTACTACACTGTGCGTTTCTTATATTCTAAGTTTTTCAGTGCAACTCACTCATATACTATGTACTACACTGTGCGTTTCTTATATTCTAAGTTTTTCAGTGCAACTCACTCATATACTATGTACTACACTGTGCGTTTCTTATATTCTAAGTTTTTCAGTGCAACTCACTCATATACTATGTACTACACTGTGCATTTCGTGTAATGCGGGTTTTTCAGTAAATTCTAAGTTTTTCAGTGCAACTCACTCATATACTATGTACTACACTGTGCGTTTCTTATATTCTAAGTTTTTCAGTGCAACTCACTCATATACTATGTACTACACTATGCGTTTCTTATATTCTAAGTTTTTCAGTGCAACTCACTCATATACTATGTACTACACTGTGCGTTTCTTATATTCTAAGTTTTTCCGTGCAACTCACTCATATACTATGTACTACACTGTGCATTTCGTGTAATGCGGGTTTTTCAGTAAATTCTAAGTTTTTGAGTGCAACTCACTCATATACTATGTACTACACTGTGCGTTTCTTATATTCTAAGTTTTTCAGTTCAACTCACTCATATACTATGTACTACACTGTGCGTTTCTTATATTCTAAGTTTTTGAGTGCAACTCACTCATATACTATGTACTACACTGTGCGTTTCTTATATTCTAAGTTTTTCAGTGCAACTCACTCATATAGTATGTACTACACTGTGCGTTTCTTATATTCTAAGTTTTTCAGTGCAACTCACTCATATACTATGTACTACACTGTGCGTTTCTTATATTCTAAGTTTTTCAGTGCAACTCACTCATATACTATGTACTACACTGTGCGTTTCTTATATTCTAAGTTTTTCAGTGCAACTCACTCATATACTATGTACTACACTGTGCGTTTCTTATATTCTAAGTTTTTCAGTGCAACTCACTCATATACTATGTACTACACTGTGCGTTTCTTATATTCTAAGTTTTTCAGTGCAACTCACTCATATACTATGTACTACACTGTGCATTTCGTGTAATGCGGGTTTTTGAGTAAATTCTAAGTTTTTCAGTGCAACTCACTCATATACTATGTACTACACTGTGCGTTTCTTATATTCTAAGTTTTTCAGTGCAACTCACTCATATACTATGTACTACACTGTGCGTTTCTTATATTCTAAGTTTTTCAGTGCAACTCACTCATATACTATGTACTACACTGTGCGTTTCTTATATTCTAAGTTTTTCAGTGCAACTCACTCATATACTATGTACTACACTGTGCGTTTCTTATATTCTAAGTTTTTCAGTGCAACTCACTCATATACTATGTACTACACTGTGCGTTTCTTATATTCTAAGTTTTTCAGTGCAACTCACTCATATACTATGTACTACACTGTGCGTTTCTTATATTCTAAGTTTTTCAGTGCAACTCACTCATATACTATGTACTACACTGTGCGTTTCTTATATTCTAAGTTTTTCAGTGCAACTCACTCATATACTATGTACTACACTGTGCGTTTCTTATATTCTAATTTTTTCAGTGCAACTCACTCATATACTATGTACTACACTGTGCGTTTCTTATATTCTAAGTTTTTCAGTGCAACTCACTCATATACTATGTACTACACTGTGCGTTTCTTATATTCTAAGTTTTTCAGTGCAACTCACTCATATACTATGTACTACACTGTGCGTTTCTTATATTCTAAGTTTTTCAGTGCAACTCACTCATATACTATGTACTACACTGTGCGTTTCTTATATTCTAAGTTTTTCAGTGCAACTCACTCATATACTGTGTACTACACTGTGCGTTTCTTATATTCTAAGTTTTTCAGTGCAACTCACTCATATACTATGTACTACACTGTGCATTTCGTGTAATGCGGGTTTTTCAGTAAATTCTAAGTTTTTCAGTGCAACTCACTCATATACTATGTACTACACTGTGCGTTTCTTATATTCTAAGTTTTTCAGTGCAACTCACTCATATACTATGTACTACACTGTGCGTTTCTTATATTCTAAGTTTTTCAGTGCAACTCACTCATATACTATGTACTACACTGTGCGTTTCTTATATTCTAAGTTTTTCAGTGCAACTCACTCATATACTATGTACTACACTGTGCATTTCGTGTAATTTGGGTTTTTCAGTAAATTCTAAGTTTTTCAGTGCAACTCACTCATATACTATGTACTACACTGTGCGTTTCTTATATTCTAAGTTTTTCAGTTCAACTCACTCATATACTATGTACTACACTGTGCGTTTCTTATATTCTAAGTTTTTGAGTGCATCTCACTGATATACTATGTACTACACTGTGCGTTTCTTATATTCTAAGTTTTTCAGTGCAACTCACTCATATACTATGTACTACACTGTGCGTTTCTTATATTCTACGTTTTTCAGTGCAACCCACTCATATACTATGTACTACACTGTGCGTTTCTTATATTCTAAGTTTTTCAGTGCAACTCACTCATATACTATGTACTACACTGTGCGTTTCTTATATTCTAAGTTTTTCAGTGCAACTCACTCATATGCTATGTACTACACTGTGCATTTCGTGTAATGCGGGTTTTTCAGTAAATTCTAAGTTTTTGAGTGCAACTCACTCATATACTATGTACTACACTGTGCGTTTCTTATATTCTAAGTTTTTCAGTGCAACTCACTCATATACTATGTACTACACTGTGCGTTTCTTATATTCTAAGTTTTTCAGTGCAACTCACTCATATACTATGTACTACACTGTGCGTTTCTTATATTCTAAGTTTTTCAGTGCAACTCACTCATATACTATGTACTACACTGTGCGTTTCTTATATTCTAAGTTTTTCAGTGCAACTCACTCATATACTATGTACTACACTGTGCGTTTCTTATATTCTAAGTTTTTCAGTGCAACTCACTCATATACTATGTACTACACTGTGCGTTTCTTATATTCTAAGTTTTTCAGTGCAACTCACTCATATACTATGTACTACACTGTGCATTTCGTGTAATTTCGGTTTTTCAGTAAATTCTAAGTTTTTCAGTGCAACTCACTCATATACTATGTACTACACTGTGCGTTTCTTATATTCTAAGTTTTTCAGTTCAACTCACTCATATACTATGTACTACACTGTGCGTTTCTTATATTCTAAGTTTTTGAGTGCAACTCACTGATATACTATGTACTACACTGTGCTTTTCTTATATTCTAAGTTTTTCAGTGCAACTCACTCATATACTATGTACTACACTGTGCGTTTCTTATATTCTAAGTTTTTCAGTGCAACTCACTCATATACTATGTACTACACTGTGCATTTCGTGTAATGCGGGTTTTTCAGTAAATTCTAAGTTTTTCAGTGCAACTCACTCATATACTATGTACTACACTGTGCGTTTCTTATATTCTAAGTTTTTCAGTGCAACTCACTCATATACTATGTACTACACTGTGCGTTTCTTATATTCTAAGTTTTTCAGTGCAACTCACTCATATACTATGTACTACACTGTGCGTTTCTTATATTCTAAGTTTTTCAGTGCAACTCACTCATATACTATGTACTACACTGTGCATTTCGTGTAATGCGGGTTTTTCAGTAAATTCTAAGTTTTTCAGTGCAACTCACTCATATACTTTGTACTACACTGTGCGTTTCTTATATTCTAAGTTTTTCAGTTCAACTCACTCATATACTATGTACTACACTGTGCGTTTCTTATATTCTAAGTTTTTGAGTGCAACTCACTCATATACTATGTACTACACTGTGCGTTTCTTATATTCTAAGTTTTTCAGTGCAACTCACTCATATACTATGTACTACACTGTGCATTTCGTGTAATGCGGGTTTTTCAGTAAATTCTAAGTTTTTCAGTGCAACTCACTCATATACTATGTACTACACTGTGCGTTTCTTATATTCTAAGTTTTTCAGTGCAACTCACTCATATACTATGTACTGCACTGTGCGTTTCTTATATTCTAAGTTTTTCAGTGCAACTCACTCATATACTATGTACTACACTGTGCGTTTCTTATATTCTAAGTTTTTCAGTGCAACTCACTCATATACTATGTACTACACTGTGCGTTTCTTATATTCTAAGTTTTTCAGTGCAACTCACTCATATACTATGTACTACACTGTGCGTTTCTTATATTCTAAGTTTTTCAGTGCAACTCACTCATATACTATGTACTACACTGTGCGTTTCTTATATTCTAAGTTTTTCAGTGCAACTCACTCATATACTATGTACTACACTGAGCGTTTCTTATATTCTAAGTTTTTCAGTGCAACTCACTCATATACTATGTACTACACTGTGCGTTTCTTATATTCTAAGTTTTTCAGTGCAACTCACTCATATACTATGTACTACACTGTGCGTTTCTTATATTCTAAGTTTTTCAGTGCAACTCACTCATATACTATGTACTACACTGTGCGTTTCTTATATTCTAAGTTTTTCAGTGCAACTCACTCATATACTATGTACTACACTGTGCGTTTCTTATATTCTAAGTTTTTCAGTGCAACTCACTCATATACTATGTACTACACTGTGCATTTCGTGTAATGCGGGTTTTTCAGTAAATTCTAAGTTTTTCAGTGCAACTCACTCATATACTATGTACTACACTGTGCGTTTCTTATATTCTAAGTTTTTCAGTGCAACTCACTCATATACTATGTACTACACTATGCGTTTCTTATATTCTAAGTTTTTCAGTGCAACTCACTCATATACTATGTACTACACTGTGCGTTTCTTATATTCTAAGTTTTTCCGTGCAACTCACTCATATACTATGTACTACACTGTGCATTTCGTGTAATGCGGGTTTTTCAGTAAATTCTAAGTTTTTGAGTGCAACTCACTCATATACTATGTACTACACTGTGCGTTTCTTATATTCTAAGTTTTTCAGTTCAACTCACTCATATACTATGTACTACACTGTGCGTTTCTTATATTCTAAGTTTTTGAGTGCAACTCACTCATATACTATGTACTACACTGTGCGTTTCTTATATTCTAAGTTTTTCAGTGCAACTCACTCATATAGTATGTACTACACTGTGCGTTTCTTATATTCTAAGTTTTTCAGTGCAACTCACTCATATACTATGTACTACACTGTGCGTTTCTTATATTCTAAGTTTTTCAGTGCAACTCACTCATATACTATGTACTACACTGTGCGTTTCTTATATTCTAAGTTTTTCAGTGCAACTCACTCATATACTATGTACTACACTGTGCGTTTCTTATATTCTAAGTTTTTCAGTGCAACTCACTCATATACTATGTACTACACTGTGCGTTTCTTATATTCTAAGTTTTTCAGTGCAACTCACTCATATACTATGTACTACACTGTGCATTTCGTGTAATGCGGGTTTTTGAGTAAATTCTAAGTTTTTCAGTGCAACTCACTCATATACTATGTACTACACTGTGCGTTTCTTATATTCTAAGTTTTTCAGTGCAACTCACTCATATACTATGTACTACACTGTGCGTTTCTTATATTCTAAGTTTTTCAGTGCAACTCACTCATATACTATGTACTACACTGTGCGTTTCTTATATTCTAAGTTTTTCAGTGCAACTCACTCATATACTATGTACTACACTGTGCGTTTCTTATATTCTAAGTTTTTCAGTGCAACTCACTCATATACTATGTACTACACTGTGCGTTTCTTATATTCTAAGTTTTTCAGTGCAACTCACTCATATACTATGTACTACACTGTGCGTTTCTTATATTCTAAGTTTTTCAGTGCAACTCACTCATATACTATGTACTACACTGTGCGTTTCTTATATTCTAAGTTTTTCAGTGCAACTCACTCATATACTATGTACTACACTGTGCGTTTCTTATATTCTAATTTTTTCAGTGCAACTCACTCATATACTATGTACTACACTGTGCGTTTCTTATATTCTAAGTTTTTCAGTGCAACTCACTCATATACTATGTACTACACTGTGCGTTTCTTATATTCTAAGTTTTTCAGTGCAACTCACTCATATACTATGTACTACACTGTGCGTTTCTTATATTCTAAGTTTTTCAGTGCAACTCACTCATATACTATGTACTACACTGTGCGTTTCTTATATTCTAAGTTTTTCAGTGCAACTCACTCATATACTGTGTACTACACTGTGCGTTTCTTATATTCTAAGTTTTTCAGTGCAACTCACTCATATACTATGTACTACACTGTGCATTTCGTGTAATGCGGGTTTTTCAGTAAATTCTAAGTTTTTCAGTGCAACTCACTCATATACTATGTACTACACTGTGCGTTTCTTATATTCTAAGTTTTTCAGTGCAACTCACTCATATACTATGTACTACACTGTGCGTTTCTTATATTCTAAGTTTTTCAGTGCAACTCACTCATATACTATGTACTACACTGTGCGTTTCTTATATTCTAAGTTTTTCAGTGCAACTCACTCATATACTATGTACTACACTGTGCATTTCGTGTAATTTGGGTTTTTCAGTAAATTCTAAGTTTTTCAGTGCAACTCACTCATATACTATGTACTACACTGTGCGTTTCTTATATTCTAAGTTTTTCAGTTCAACTCACTCATATACTATGTACTACACTGTGCGTTTCTTATATTCTAAGTTTTTGAGTGCATCTCACTGATATACTATGTACTACACTGTGCGTTTCTTATATTCTAAGTTTTTCAGTGCAACTCACTCATATACTATGTACTACACTGTGCGTTTCTTATATTCTAAGTTTTTCAGTGCAACTCACTCATATACTATGTACTACACTGTGCGTTTCATATATTCTAAGTTTTTCAGTGCAACTCACTCATATACTATGTACTACACTGTGCGTTTCTTATATTCTAAGTTTTTCAGTGCAACTCACTCATATACTATGTACTACACTGTGCGTTTCTTATATTCTAAGTTTTTCAGTGCAACTCACTCATATACTATGTACTACACTGTGCGTTTCTTATATTCTAAGTTTTTCAGTGCAACTCACTCATATACTATGTACTACACTGTCCGTTTCTTAAATTCTAAGTTTTTCATTCAACTCACTCATATACTATGTACTACACTGAGCGTTTCTTATATTCTAAGTTTTTCAGTGCAACTCACTCATATACTATGTACTACACTGTGCGTTTCTTATATTCTAAGTTTTTCAGTGCAACTCACTCATATACTATGTACTACACTGTGCGTTTCTTATATTCTAAGTTTTTCAGTGCAACCCACTCATATACTATGTACTACACTGTGCGTTTCTTATATTCTAAGTTTTTCAGTGCAACTCACTCATATACTATGTACTACACTGTGCGTTTCTTATATTCTAAGTTTTTCAGTGCAACTCACTCATATGCTATGTACTACACTGTGCATTTCGTGTAATGCGGGTTTTTCAGTAAATTCTAAGTTTTTGAGTGCAACTCACTCATATACTATGTACTACACTGTGCGTTTCTTATATTCTAAGTTTTTCAGTGCAACTCACTCATATACTATGTACTACACTGTGCGTTTCTTATATTCTAAGTTTTTCAGTGCAACTCACTCATATACTATGTACTACACTGTGCGTTTCTTATATTCTAAGTTTTTCAGTGCAACTCACTCATATACTATGTACTACACTGTGCGTTTCTTATATTCTAAGTTTTTCAGTGCAACTCACTCATATACTATGTACTACACTGTGCGTTTCTTATATTCTAAGTTTTTCAGTGCAACTCACTCATATACTATGTACTACACTGTGCGTTTCTTATATTCTAAGTTTTTCAGTGCAACTCACTCATATACTATGTACTACACTGTGCATTTCGTGTAATTTGGGTTTTTCAGTAAATTCTAAGTTTTTCAGTGCAACTCACTCATATACTATGTACTACACTGTGCGTTTCTTATATTCTAAGTTTTTCAGTTCAACTCACTCATATACTATGTACTACACTGTGCGTTTCTTATATTCTAAGTTTTTGAGTGCAACTCACTGATATACTATGTACTACACTGTGCTTTTCTTATATTCTAAGTTTTTCAGTGCAACTCACTCATATACTATGTACTACACTGTGCGTTTCTTATATTCTAAGTTTTTCAGTGCAACTCACTCATATACTATGTACTACACTGTGCATTTCGTGTAATGCGGGTTTTTCAGTAAATTCTAAGTTTTTCAGTGCAACTCACTCATATACTATGTACTACACTGTGCGTTTCTTATATTCTAAGTTTTTCAGTGCAACTCACTCATATACTATGTACTACACTGTGCGTTTCTTATATTCTAAGTTTTTCAGTGCAACTCACTCATATACTATGTACTACACTGTGCGTTTCTTATATTCTAAGTTTTTCAGTGCAACTCACTCATATACTATGTACTACACTGTGCATTTCGTGTAATTTGGGTTTTTCAGTAAATTCTAAGTTTTTCAGTGCAACTCACTCATATACTATGTACTACACTGTGCGTTTCTTATATTCTAAGTTTTTCAGTTCAACTCACTCATATACTATGTACTACACTGTGCGTTTCTTATATTCTAAGTTTTTGAGTGCAACTCACTGATATACTATGTACTACACTGTGCGTTTCTTATATTCTAAGTTTTTCAGTGCAACTCACTCATATACTATGTACTACACTGTGCGTTTCTTATATTCTAAGTTTTTCAGTGCAACTCACTCATATACTATGTACTACACTGTGCGTTTCTTATATTCTAAGTTTTTCAGTGCAACTCACTCATATACTATGTACTACACTGTGCATTTCGTGTAATTTGGGTTTTTCAGTAAATTCTAAGTTTTTCAGTGCAACTCACTCATATACTATGTACTACACTGTGCGTTTCTTATATTCTAAGTTTTTCAGTTCAACTCACTCATATACTATGTACTACACTGTGCGTTTCTTATATTCTAAGTTTTTGAGTGCAACTCACTGATATACTATGTACTACACTGTGCTTTTCTTATATTCTAAGTTTTTCAGTGCAACTCACTCATATACTATGTACTACACTGTGCGTTTCTTATATTCTAAGTTTTTCAGTGCAACTCACTCATATACTATGTACTACACTGTGCATTTCGTGTAATGCGGGTTTTTCAGTAAATTCTAAGTTTTTCAGTGCAACTCACTCATATACTATGTACTACACTGTGCGTTTCTTATATTCTAAGTTTTTCAGTGCAACTCACTCATATACTATATACTACACTGTGCGTTTCTTATATTCTAAGTTTTTCAGTGCAACTCACTCATATACTATGTACTACACTGTGCGTTTCTTATATTCTAAGTTTTTCAGTGCAACTCACTCATATACTATGTACTACACTGTGCATTTCGTGTAATTTGGGTTTTTCAGTAAATTCTAAGTTTTTCAGTGCAACTCACTCATATACTATGTACTACACTGTGCGTTTCTTATATTCTAAGTTTTTCAGTTCAACTCACTCATATACTATGTACTACACTGTGCGTTTCTTATATTCTAAGTTTTTCAGTGCAACTCACTCATATACTATGTACTACACTGTGCGTTTCTTATATTCTAAGTTTTTCAGTGCAACTCACTCATATACTATATACTACACTGTGCGTTTCTTATATTCTAAGTTTTTCAGTGCAACTCACTCATATACTATGTACTACACTGTGCGTTTCATATATTCTAAGTTTTTCAGTGCAACTCACTCATATACTATGTACTACACTGTGCGTTTCTTATATTCTAAGTTTTTCAGTGCAACTCACTCATATACTATGTACTACACTGTGCGTTTCTTATATTCTAAGTTTTTCAGTGCAACTCACTCATATACTATGTACTACACTGAGCGTTTCTTATATTCTAAGTTTTTCAGTGCAACTCACTCATATACTATGTACTACACTGTGCGTTTCTTATATTCTAAGTTTTTCAGTGCAACTCACTCATATACTATGTACTACACTGTGCGTTTCTTATATTCTAAGATTTTCAGTGCAACTCACTCATATACTATGTACTACACTGTGCGTTTCTTATATTCTAAGTTTTTCAGTGCAACTCACTCATATACTATGTACTACACTGTGCGTTTCTTATATTCTAAGTTTTTCAGTGCAACTCACTCATATACTATGTACTACACTGTGCATTTCGTGTAATGCGGGTTTTTCAGTAAATTCTAACTTTTTCAGTGCAACTCACTCATATACTATGTACTACACTGTGCGTTTCTTATATTCTAAGTTTTTCAGTGCAACTCACTCATATACTATGTACTACACTGTGCGTTTCTTATATTCTAAGTTTTTCAGTGCAACTCACTCATATACTATGTACTACACTGTGCATTTCGTGTAATTTGGGTTTTTCAGTAAATTCTAAGTTTTTCAGTGCAACTCACTCATATACTATGTACTACACTGTGCGTTTCTTATATTCTAAGTTTTTCAGTGCAACTCACTCATATACTATGTACTACACTGTGCGTTTCTTATATTCTAAGTTTTTCAGTGCAACTCACTCATATACTATGTACTACACTGTGCATTTCGTGTAATGCGGGTTTTTCAGTAAATTCTAAGTTTTTCAGTGCAACTCACTCATATACTATGTACTACACTGTGCGTTTCTTATATTCTAAGTTTTTCAGTGCAACTCACTCATATACTATGTACTACACTGTGCGTTTCTTATATTCTAAGTTTTTCAGTGCAACTTACTCATATACTATGTACTACACTGTGCGTTTCTTATATTCTAAATTTTTCAGTGCAACTCACTCATATACTATGTACTACACTGTGCATTTCGTGTAATTTGGGTTTTTCAGTAAATTCTAAGTTTTTCAGTGCAACTCACTCATATACTATGTACTACACTGTGCGTTTCTTATATTCTAAGTTTTTCAGTTCAACTCACTCATATACTATGTACTACACTGTGCGTTTCTTATATTCTAAGTTTTTGAGTGCAACTCACTGATATACTATGCACTACACTGTGCGTTTCTTATATTCTAAGTTTTTCAGTGCAACTCACTCATATACTATATACTACACTGTGCGTTTCTTATATTCTAAGTTTTTCAGTGCAACTCACTCATATACTATATACTACACTGTGCGTTTCATATATTCTAAGTTTTTCAGTGCAACTCACTCATATACTATGTACTACACTGTGCGTTTCTTATATTCTAAGTTTTTCAGTGCAACTCACTCATATACTATGTACTACACTGTGCGTTTCTTATATTCTAAGTTTTACAGTGCAACTCACTCATATACTATGTACTACACTGTGCGTTTCTTATATTCTAAGTTTTTCAGTGCAACTCACTCATATACTATGTACTACACTGTGCGTTTCTTATATTCTAAGTTTTTCAGTGCAACTCACTCATATACTATGTACTACACTGTGCGTTTCTTATATTCTAAGTTTTTCAGTGCAACTCACTCATATACTATGTACTACACTGTGCGTTTCTTATATTCTAAGTTTTTCAGTGCAACTCACTCATATACTATGTACTACACTGTGCATTTCGTGTAATGCGGGTTTTTCAGTAAATTCTAAGTTTTTCAGTGCAACTCACTCATATACTATGTACTACACTGTGCGTTTCTTATATTCTAAGTTTTTCAGTTCAACTCACTCATATACTATGTACTACACTGTGCGTTTCTTATATTCTAAGTTTTTGAGAGCAACTCACTCATATACTATGTACTACACTGTGCGTTTCTTATATTCTAAGTTTTTCAGTGCAACTCACTCATATACTATGTACTACACTGTGCGTTTCTTATATTCTAAGTTTTTCAGTGCAACTCACTCATATACTATGTACTACACTGTGCGTTTCTTATATTCTAAGTTTTTCAGTGCAACTCACTCATATACTATGTACTACACTGTGCGTTTCTTATATTCTAAGTTTTTCAGTGCAACTCACTCATATACTATGTACTACACTGTGCGTTTCTTATATTCTAAGTTTTTCAGTGCAACTCACTCATATACTATGTACTACACTGTGCATTTCGTGTATTGCGGGTTTTTCAGTAAATTCTAAGTTTTTCAGTGCAACTCACTCATATGCTATGTACTACACTGTGCATTTCGTGTAATGCGGGTTTTTCAGTAAATTCTAAGTTTTTGAGTGCAACTCACTC
Organism: Mus caroli; assembly: GCF_978045245.1. Taxonomy (NCBI): domain Eukaryota; kingdom Metazoa; phylum Chordata; class Mammalia; order Rodentia; family Muridae; genus Mus; species Mus caroli. The sequence continues at coordinate 293,563 of NW_028227345.1, forward strand.
ATATACTATGTACTACACTGTGCGTTTCTTATATTCTAAGTTTTTGAGTGCAACTCACTCATATACTATGTACTACACTGTGCGTTTCTTATATTCTAAGTTTTTCAGTGCAACTCACTCATACTATGTACTACACTGTGCGTTTCTTATATTCTAAATTTTTCAGTGCAACTCACTCATATACTATGTACTACACTGTGCGTTTCTTATATTCTAAGTTTTTCAGTGCAACTCACTCATATACTATATACTACACTGTGCGTTTCTTATATTCTAAGTTTTTCAGTGCAACTCACTCATATACTATGTACTACACTGAGCGTTTCTTATATTCTAAGTTTTTCAGTGCAACTCACTCATATACTATGTACTACACTGTGCGTTTCTTATATTCTAAGTTTTTCAGTGCAACTCACTCATATACTATGTACTACACTGTGCGTTTCTTATATTCTAAGTTTTTCAGTGCAACTCACTCATATACTATGTACTACACTGTGCGTTTCTTATATTCTAAGTTTTTCAGTGCAACTCACTCATATACTATGTACTACACTGTGCGTTTCTTATATTCTAAGTTTTTCAGTGCAACTCACTCATATACTATGTACTACACTGTGCATTTCGTGTAATGCGGGTTTTTCAGTAAATTCTAAGTTTTTCAGTGCAACTCACTCATATACTATGTACTACACTGTGCGTTTCTTATATTCTAAGTTTTTCAGTGCAACTCACTCATATACTATGTACTACACTGTGCGTTTCTTATATTCTAAGTTTTTCAGTGCAACTCACTCATATACTATGTACTACACTGTGCGTTTCTTATATTCTAAGTTTTTCAGTGCAACTCACTCATATACTATGTACTACACTGTGCATTTCGTGTAATTTGGGTTTTTCAGTAAATTCTAAGTTTTTCAGTGCAACTCACTCATATACTATGTACTACACTGTGCGTTTCTTATATTCTAAGTTTTTCAGTTCAACTCACTCATATACTATGTACTACACTGTGCGTTTCTTATATTCTAAGTTTTTGAGTGCAACTCACGCATATACTATGTACTACACTGTGCGTTTCTTATATTCTAAGTTTTTCAGTGCAACTCACTCATATACTATGTACTACACTGTGCGTTTCTTATATTCTAAGTTTTTCAGTGCAACTCACTCATATACTATGTACTACACTGTGTGTTTCATATATTCTAAGTTTTTCAGTGCAACTCACTCATATACTATGTACTACACTGTGCGTTTCTTATATTCTAAGTTTTTCAGTGCAACTCACTCATATACTATGTACTACACTGTGCGTTTCTTATATTCTAAGTTTTTCAGTGCAACTCACTCATATACTATGTACTACACTGTGCGTTTCTTATATTCTAAGTTTTTCAGTGCAACTCACTCATATACTATGTACTACACTGTGCGTTTCTTATATTCTAAGTTTTTCAGTGCAACTCACTCATATACTATGTACTACACTGTGCGTTTCTTATATTCTAAGTTTTTCAGTGCAACTCACTCATATACTATGTACTACACTGTGCGTTTCTTATATTCTAAGTTTTTCAGTGCAACTCACTCATATACTATGTACTACACTGTGCATTACGTGTAATGCGGGTTTTTCAGTAAATTCTAAGTTTTTCAGTGCAACTCACTCATATACTATGTACTACACTGTGCGTTTCTTATATTCTAAGTTTTTCAGTTCAACTCACTCATATACTATGTACTACACTGTGCGTTTCTTATATTCTAAGTTTTTGAGAGCAACTCACTCATATACTATGTACTACACTGTGCGTTTCTTATATTCTAAGTTTTTCAGTGCAACTCACTCATATACTATGTACTACACTGTGCGTTTCTTATATTCTAAGTTTTTCAGTGCAACTCACTCATATACTATGTACTACACTGTGCGTTTCTTATATTCTAAGTTTTTCAGTGCAACTCACTCATATACTATGTACTACACTGTGCGTTTCTTATATTCTAAGTTTTTCAGTGCAACTCACTCATATACTATGTACTACACTGTGCGTTTCTTATATTCTAAGTTTTTCAGTGCAACTCACTCATATACTATGTACTACACTGTGCGTTTCTTATATTCTAAGTTTTTCAGTGCAACTCACTCATATACTATGTACTACACTGTGCGTTTCTTATATTCTGAGTTTTTCAGTGCAACTCACTCATATACTATGTACTACACTGTGCATTTCGTGTATTGCGGGTTTTTCAGTAAATTCTAAGTTTTTCAGTGCAACTCACTCATATGCTATGTACTACACTGTGCATTTCGTGTAATGCGGGTTTTTCAGTAAATTCTAAGTTTTTGAGTGCAACTCACTCATATACTATGTACTACACTGTGCGTTTGTTATATTCTAAGTTTTTGAGTGCAACTCACTCATATACTATGTACTACACTGTGCGTTTCTTATATTCTAAGTTTTTCAGTGCAACTCACTCATACTATGTACTACACTGTGCGTTTCTTATATTCTAAATTTTTCAGTGCAACTCACTCATATACTATGTACTACACTGTGCGTTTCTTATATTCTAAGTTTTTCAGTGCAACTCACTCATATACTATGTACTACACTGTGCGTTTCTTATATTCTAAGTTTTTCTGTGCATCTCACTCATATACTATGTACTACACTGTGCGTTTCTTATATTCTAAGTTTTTCAGTGCAACTCACTCATATACTATGTACTACACTGTGCGTTTCTTATATTCTAAGTTTTTCAGTGCAACTCACTCATATACTATGTACTACACTGTGCGTTTCTTATATTCTAAGTTTTTCAGTGCAACTCACTCATATACTATGTACTACACTGTGCGTTTCTTATATTCTAAGTTTTTCAGTGCAACTCACTCATATACTATGTACTACACTGAGCGTTTCTTATATTCTAAGTTTTTCAGTGCAACTCACTCATATACTATGTACTACACTGTGCGTTTCTTATATTCTAAGTTTTTCAGTGCAACTCACTCATATACTATGTACTACACTGTGCGTTTCTTATATTCTAAGTTTTTCAGTGCAACTCACTCATATACTATGTACTACACTGAGCGTTTCTTATATTCTAAGTTTTTCAGTGCAACTCACTCATATACTATGTACTACACTGTGCGTTTCTTATATTCTAAGTTTTTCAGTGCAACTCACTCATATACTATGTACTACACTGTGCATTTCGTGTAATGCGGGTTTTTCAGTAAATTCTAAGTTTTTCAGTGCAACTCACTCATATACTATGTACTACACTGTGCGTTTCTTATATTCTAAGTTTTTCAGTGCAACTCACTCATATACTATGTACTACACTGTGCGTTTCTTATATTCTAAGTTTTTCAGTGCAACTCACTCATATACTATGTACTACACTGTGCGTTTCTTATATTCTAAGTTTTTCAGTGCAACTCACTCATATACTATGTACTACACTGTGCGTTTCTTATATTCTACGTTTTTCAGTGCAACTCACTCATATACTATGTACTACACTGTGCATTTCGTGTAATGCGTGTTTTTCAGTAAATTCTTCGTTTTTCAGTGCAACTCACTCATATACTATGTACTACACAGTCCGTTTCTTATATTCTAAGTTTTTCAGTTCAACTCACTCATATACTATGTACTACACTGTGCGTTTCTTATATTCTAAGTTTTTGAGTGCAACTCACTCATATACTATGTACTACACTGTGCGTTTCTTATATTCTAAGTTTCTCAGTGCAACTCACTCATATACTATGTACTACACTGTGCGTTTCTTATATTCTAAGTTTTTCAGTACAACTCACTCATATACTATGTACTACACTGTGCGTTTCTTATATTCTAAGTTTTTCAGTGCAACTCACTCATATACTATGTACTACACTGTGCATTTCGTGTAATGCGGGTTTTTCAGTAAATTCTAAGTTTTTCAGTGCAACTCACTCATATACTATGTACTACACTGTGCGTTTCTTATATTCTAAGTTTTTCAGTGCAACTCACTCATATACTATGTACTACACTGTGCGTTTCTTATATTCTAAGTTTTTCAGTGCAACTCACTCATATACTATGTACTACACTGTGCGTTTCTTATATTCTAAGTTTTTCAGTGCAACTCACTCATATACTATGTACTACACTGTGCGTTTCTTATATTCTAAGTTTTTCAGTGCAACTCACTCATATACTATGTACTACACTGTGCGTTTCTAATATTCTAAGTTTTTCAGTGCAACTCACTCATATACTATGTACTACACTGTGCGTTTCTTATATTCTAAGTTTTTGAGTGCAACTCACTCATATACTATGTACTACACTGTGCGTTTCTTATATTCTAAGTTTTTCAGTGCAACTCACTCATATACTATGTACTACACTGTGCGTTTCTTATATTCTAAGTTTTTCAGTGCAACTCACTCATATACTATGTACTACACTGTGCGTTTCTTATATTCTAAGTTTTTCAGTGCAACTCACTCATATACTATGTACTACACTGTGCGTTTCTTATATTCTAAGTTTTTCAGTGCAACTCACTCATATACTATGTACTACACTGTGCGTTTCTTATATTCTAAGTTTTTCAGTGCAACTCACTCATATACTATGTACTACACTGTGCATTTCGTGTAATGCGTGTTTTTCAGTAAATTCTACGTTTTTCAGTGCAACTCACTCATATACTATGTACTACACTGTCCGTTTCTTATATTCTAAGTTTTTCAGTTCAACTCACTCATATACTATGTACTACACTGTGCGTTTCTTATATTCTAAGTTTTTGAGTGCAACTCACTCATATACTATGTACTACACTGTGCGTTTCTTATATTCTAAGTTTCTCAGTGCAACTCACTCATATACTATGTACTACACTGTGCGTTTCTTATATTCTAAGTTTTTCAGTACAACTCACTCATATACTATGTACTGCACTGTGCGTTTCTTATATTCTAAGTTTTTCAGTGCAACTCACTCATATACTATGTACTACACTGTGCATTTCGTGTAATGCGGGTTTTTCAGTAAATTCTAAGTTTTTCAGTGCAACTCACTCATATACTATGTACTACACTGTGCGTTTCTTATATTCTAAGTTTTTCAGTGCAACTCACTCATATACTATGTACTACACTGTGCGTTTCTTATATTCTAAGTTTTTCAGTGCAACTCACTCATATACTATGTACTACACTGTGCGTTTCTTATATTCTAAGTTTTTCAGTGCAACTCACTCATATACTATGTACTACACTGTGCGTTTCTTATATTCTAAGTTTTTCAGTGCAACTCACTCATATACTATGTACTACACTGTGCGTTTCTTATATTCTAAGTTTTTCAGTGCAACTCACTCATATACTATGTACTACACTGTGCGTTTCTTATATTCTAAGTTTTTGAGTGCAACTCACTCATATACTATGTACTACACTGTGCGTTTCTTATATTCTAAGTTTTTCAGTGCAACTCACTCATATACTATGTACTACACTGTGCGTTTCTTATATTCTAAGTTTTTCAGTGCAACTCACTCATATACTATGTACTACACTGTGCGTTTCTTATATTCTAAGTTTTTCAGTGCAACTCACTCATATACTATGTACTACACTGTGCGTTTCTTATATTCTAAGTTTTTCAGTGCAACTCACTCATATACTATGTACTACACTGTGCGTTTCTTATATTCTAAGTTTTTCAGTGCAACTCACTCATATACTATGTACTACACTGTGCGTTTCTTATATTCTAAGTTTTTCAGTGCAACTCACTCATATACTATGTACTACACTGTGCATTTCGTGTAATGCGGGTTTTTCAGTAAATTCTAAGTTTTTCAGTGCAACTCACTCATATACTATGTACTACACTGTGCGTTTCTTATATTCTAAGTTTTTCAGTGCAACACACTCATATACTATGTACTACACTGTGCGTTTCTTATATTCTAAGTTTTTCAGTGCAACTCACTCATATACTATGTACTACACTGTGCATTTCGTGTAATGCGGGTTTTTCAGTAAATTCTAAGTTTTTCAGTGCAACTCACTCATATACTTTGTACTACACTGTGCGTTTCTTATATTCTAAGTTTTTCAGTTCAACTCACTCATATACTATGTACTACACTGTGCGTTTCTTATATTCTAAGTTTTTGAGTGCAACTCACTCATATACTATGTACTACACTGTGCGTTTCTTATATTCTAAGTTTTTCAGTGCAACTCACTCATATACTATGTACTACACTGTGCATTTCGTGTATGCGGGTTTTTCAGTAAATTCTAAGTTTTTCAGTGCAACTCACTCATATACTATGTACTACACTGTGCGTTTCTTATATTCTAAGTTTTTCAGTGCAACTCACTCATATACTATGTACTACACTGTGCGTTTCTTATATTCTAAGTTTTGCAGTGCAACTCACTCATATACTATGTACTACACTGTGCGTTTCTTATATTCTAAGTTTTTCAGTGCAACTCACTCATATACTATGTACTACACTGTGCGTTTCTTATATTCTAAGTTTTTCAGTGCAACTCACTCATATACTATGTACTACACTGTGCGTTTCTTATATTCTAAGTTTTTCAGTGCAACTCACTCATATACTATGTACTACACTGTGCGTTTCTTATATTCTAAGTTTTTCAGTGCAACTCACTCATATACTATGTACTACACTGTGCGTTTCTTATATTCTAAGTTTTTCAGTGCAACTCACTCATATACTATGTACTACACTGTGCGTTTCTTATATTCTAAGTTTTTCAGTGCAACTCACTCATATACTATGTACTACACTGAGCGTTTCTTATATTCTAAGTTTTTCAGTGCAACTCACTCATATACTATGTACTACACTGTGCGTTTCTTATATTCTAAGTTTTTCAGTGCAACTCACTCATATACTATGTACTACACTGTGCGTTTCTTATATTCTAAGTTTTTCAGTGCAACTCACTCATATACTATGTACTACACTGTGCGTTTCTTATATTCTAAGTTTTTCAGTGCAACTCACTCATATACTATGTACTACACTGTGCGTTTCTTATATTCTAAGTTTTTCAGTGCAACTCACTCATATACTATGTACTACACTGTGCATTTCGTGTAATGCGGGTTTTTCAGTAAATTCTAAGTTTTTCAGTGCAACTCACTCATATACTATGTACTACACTGTGCGTTTCTTATATTCTAAGTTTTTCAGTGCAACTCACTCATATACTATGTACTACACTGTGCGTTTCTTATATTCTAAGTTTTTCAGTGCAACTCACTCATATACTATGTACTACACTGTGCGTTTCTTATATTCTAAGTTTTTCCGTGCAACTCACTCATATACTATGTACTACACTGTGCATTTCGTGTAATGCGGGTTTTTCAGTAAATTCTAAGTTTTTCAGTGCAACTCACTCATATACTATGTACTACACTGTGCGTTTCTTATATTCTAAGTTTTTCAGTTCAACTCACTCATATACTATGTACTACACTGTGCGTTTCTTATATTCTAAGTTTTTGAGTGCAACTCACTCATATACTATGTACTACACTGTGCGTTTCTTATATTCTAAGTTTTTCAGTGCAACTCACTCATATAGTATGTACTACACTGTGCGTTTCTTATATTCTAAGTTTTTCAGTGCAACTCACTCATATACTATGTACTACACTGTGCGTTTCTTATATTCTAAGTTTTTCAGTGCAACTCACTCATATACTATGTACTACACTGGGCGTTTCTTATATTCTAAGTTTTTCAGTGCAACTCACTCATATACTATGTACTACACTGTGCGTTTCTTATATTCTAAGTTTTTCAGTGCAACTCACTCATATACTATGTACTACACTGTGCGTTTCTTATATTCTAAGTTTTTCAGTGCAACTCACTCATATACTATGTACTACACTGTGCATTTCGTGTAATGCGGGTTTTTCAGTAAATTCTAAGTTTTTCAGTGCAACTCACTCATATACTATGTACTACACTGTGCGTTTCTTATATTCTAAGTTTTTCAGTGCAACTCACTCATATACTATGTACTACACTGTGCGTTTCTTATATTCTAAGTTTTTCAGTGCAACTCACTCATATACTATGTACTACACTGTGCGTTTCTTATATTCTAAGTTTTTCAGTGCAACTCACTCATATACTATGTACTACACTGTGCGTTTCTTATATTCTAAGTTTTTCAGTGCAACTCACTCATATACTATGTACTACACTGTGCGTTTCTTATATTCTAAGTTTTTCAGTGCAACTCACTCATATACTATGTACTACACTGTGCGTTTCTTATATTCTAAGTTTTTCAGTGCAACTCACTCATATACTATGTACTACACTGTGCGTTTCTTATATTCTAAGTTTTTCAGTGCAACTCACTCATATACTATGTACTACACTGTGCATTTCGTGTAATTTGGGTTTTTCAGTAAATTCTAAGTTTTTCAGTGCAACTCACTCATATACTATGTACTACACTGTGCGTTTCTTATATTCTAAGTTTTTCAGTTCAACTCACTCATATACTATGTACTACACTGTGCGTTTCTTATATTCTAAGTTTTTGAGTGCAACTCACTGATATACTATGTACTACACTGTGCGTTTCTTATATTCTAAGTTTTTCAGTGCAACTCACTCATATACTATGTACTACACTGTTCGTTTCTTATATTCTAAGTTTTTGAGTGCAACTCACTCATATACTATGTACTACACTGTGCGTTTCTTATATTCTAAGTTTTTCAGTGCAACTCACTCATATAGTATGTACTACACTGTGCGTTTCTTATATTCTAAGTTTTTCAGTGCAACTCACTCATATACTATGTACTACACTGTGCGTTTCTTATATTCTAAGTTTTTCAGTGCAACTCACTCATATACTATGTACTACACTGGGCGTTTCTTATATTCTAAGTTTTTCAGTGCAACTCACTCATATACTATGTACTACACTGTGCGTTTCTTATATTCTAAGTTTTTCAGTGCAACTCACTCATATACTATGTACTACACTGTGCGTTTCTTATATTCTAAGTTTTTCAGTGCAACTCACTCATTTACTATGTACTACACTGTGCGTTTCTTATATTCTAAGTTTTTCAGTGCAACTCACTCATATACTATGTACTACACTGTGCATTTCGTGTAATGCGGGTTTTTCAGTAAATTCTAAGTTTTTCAGTGCAACTCACTCATATACTATGTACTACACTGTGCGTTTCTTATATTCTAAGTTTCTCAGTGCAACTCACTCATATACTATGTACTACACTGTGCGTTTCTTATATTCTAAGTTTTTCAGTACAACTCACTCATATACTATGTACTACACTGTGCGTTTCTTATATTCTAAGTTTTTCAGTGCAACTCACTCATATACTATGTACTACACTGTGCATTTCGTGTAATGGGGGTTTTTCAGTAAATTCTAAGTTTTTCAGTGCAACTCACTCATATACTATGTACTACACTGTGCGTTTCTTATATTCTAAGTTTTTCAGTGCAACTCACTCATATACTATGTACTACACTGTGCGTTTCTTATATTCTAAGTTTTTCAGTGCAACTCACTCATATACTATGTACTACACTGTGCGTTTCTTATATTCTAAGTTTTTCAGTGCAACTCACTCATATACTATGTACTACACTGTGCGTTTCTTATATTCTAAGTTTTTCAGTGCAACTCACTCATATACTATGTACTACACTGTGCGTTTCTTATATTCTAAGTTTTTCAGTGCAACTCACTCATATACTATGTACTACACTGTGCATTTCGTGTAATGCGGGTTTTTCAGTAAATTCTAAGTTTTTCAGTGCAACTCACTCATATACTATGTACTACACTGTGCGTTTCTTATATTCTAAGTTTTTCAGTGCAACTCACTCATATACTATGTACTACACTGTGCATTTCGTGTAATGCGGGTTTTTCAGTAAATTCTAAGTTTTTCAGTGCAACTCACTCATATACTTTGTACTACACTGTGCGTTTCTTATATTCTAAGTTTTTCAGTTCAACTCACTCATATACTATGTACTACACTGTGCGTTTCTTATATTCTAAGTTTTTGAGTGCAACTCACTCATATACTATGTACTACACTGTGCGTTTCTTATATTCTAAGTTTTTCAGTGCAACTCACTCATATACTATGTACTACACTGTGCATTTCGTGTAATGCGGGTTTTTCAGTAAATTCTAAGTTTTTCAGTGCAACTCACTCATATACTATGTACTACACTGTGCGTTTCTTATATTCTAAGTTTTTCAGTGCAACTCACTCATATACTATGTACTACACTGTGCGTTTCTTATATTCTAAGTTTTGCAGTGCAACTCACTCATATACTATGTACTACACTGTGCGTTTCTTATATTCTAAGTTTTTCAGTGCAACTCACTCATATACTATGTACTACACTGTGCGTTTCTTATATTCTAAGTTTTTCAGTGCAACTCACTCATATACTATGTACTACACTGTGCGTTTCTTATATTCTAAGTTTTTCAGTGCAACTCACTCATATACTATGTACTACACTGTGCGTTTCTTATATTCTAAGTTTTTCAGTGCAACTCACTCATATACTATGTACTACACTGTGCGTTTCTTATATTCTAAGTTTTTCAGTGCAACTCACTCATATACTATGTACTACACTGTGCGTTTCTAATATTCTAAGTTTTTCAGTGCAACTCACTCATATACTATGTACTACACTGTGCGTTTCTTATATTCTAAGTTTTTCAGTGCAACTCACTCATATACTATGTACTACACTGTGCGTTTCTTATATTCTAAGTTTTTCAGTGCAACTCACTCATATACTATGTACTACACTGTGCGTTTCTTATATTCTAAGTTTTTCAGTGCAACTCACTCATATACTATGTACTACACTGTGCATTTCGTGTAATGCGGGTTTTTCAGTAAATTCTAAGTTTTTCAGTGCAACTCACTCATATACTATGTACTACACTGTGCGTTTCTTATATTCTAAGTTTTTCAGTGCAACTCACTCATATACTATGTACTACACTGTGCGTTTCTTATATTCTAAGTTTTTCAGTGCAACTCACTCATATACTATGTACTACACTGTGCGTTTCTTATATTCTAAGTTTTTCCGTGCAACTCACTCATATACTATGTACTACACTGTGCATTTCGTGTAATGCGGGTTTTTCAATAAATTCTAAGTTTTTCAGTGCAACTCACTCATATACTATGTACTACACTGTGCGTTTCTTATATTCTAAGTTTTTCAGTTCAACTCACTCATATACTATGTACTACACTGTGCGTTTCTTATATTCTAAGTTTTTGAGTGCAACTCACTCATATACTATGTACTACACTGTGCGTTTCTTATATTCTAAGTTTTTCAGTGCAACTCACTCATATAGTATGTACTACACTGTGCGTTTCTTATATTCTAAGTTTTTCAGTGCAACTCACTCATATACTATGTACTACACTGTGCGTTTCTTATATTCTAAGTTTTTCAGTGCAACTCACTCATATACTATGTACTACACTGGGCGTTTCTTATATTCTAAGTTTTTCAGTGCAACTCACTCATATACTATGTACTACACTGTGCGTTTCTTATATTCTAAGTTTTTCAGTGCAACTCACTCATATACTATGTACTACACTGTGCGTTTCTTATATTCTAAGTTTATCAGTGCAACTCACTCATATACTATGTACTACACTGTGCGTTTCTTATATTCTAAGTTTTTCAGTGCAACTCACTCATATACTATGTACTACACTGTGCATTTCGTGTAATGCGGGTTTTTCAGTAAATTCTAAGTTTTTCAGTGCAACTCACTCATATACTATGTACTACACTGTGCGTTTCTTATATTCTAAGTTTTTCAGTGCAACTCACTCATATACTATGTACTACACTGTGCGTTTCTTATATTCTAAGTTTTTCAGTGCAACTCACTCATATACTATGTACTACACTGTGCGTTTCTTATATTCTAAGTTTTTCAGTGCAACTCACTCATATACTATGTACTACACTGTGCGTTTCTTATATTCTAAGTTTTTCAGTGCAACTCACTCATATACTATGTACTACACTGTGCGTTTCTTATATTCTAAGTTTTTCAGTGCAACTCACTCATATACTATGTACTACACTGTGCGTTTCTTATATTCTAAGTTTTTCAGTGCAACTCACTCATATACTATGTACTACACTGTGCGTTTCTTATATTCTAAGTTTTTCAGTGCAACTCACTCATATACTATGTACTACACTGTGCATTTCGTGTAATTTGGGTTTTTCAGTAAATTCTAAGTTTTTCAGTGCAACTCACTCATATACTATGTACTACACTGTGCGTTTCTTATATTCTAAGTTTTTCAGTTCAACTCACTCATATACTATGTACTACACTGTGCGTTTCTTATATTCTAAGTTTTTGAGTGCAACTCACTGATATACTATGTACTACACTGTGCGTTTCTTATATTCTAAGTTTTTCAGTGCAACTCACTCATATACTATGTACTACACTGTGCGTTTCTTATATTCTAAGTTTTTCAGTGCAACTCACTCATATACTATGTACTACACTGTGCATTTCGTGTAATGCGGGTTTTTCAGTAAATTCTAAGTTTTTCAGTGCAACTCACTCATATATATGTACTACACTGTGCGTTTCTTATATTCTAAGTTTTTCAGTGCAACTCACTCATATACTATGTACTACACTGTGCGTTTCTTATATTCTAAGTTTTTCAGTGCAACTCACTCATATACTATGTACTACACTGTGCGTTTCTTATATTCTAAGTTTTTCAGTGCAACTCACTCATATACTATGTACTACACTGTGCATTTCGTGTAATTTGGGTTTTTCAGTAAATTCTAAGTTTTTCAGTGCAACTCACTCATATACTATGTACTACACTGTGCGTTTCTTATATTCTAAGTTTTTCAGTTCAACTCACTCATATACTATGTACTACACTGTGCGTTTCTTATATTCTAAGTTTTTGAGTGCAACTCACTGATATACTATGTACTACACTGTGCGTTTCTTATATTCTAAGTTTTTCAGTGCAACTCACTCATATACTATATACTACACTGTGCGTTTCTTATATTCTAAGTTTTTCAGTGCAACTCACTCATATACTATGTACTACACTGTGCGTTTCATATATTCTAAGTTTTTCAGTGCAACTCACTCATATACTATGTACTACACTGTGCGTTTCTTATATTCTAAGTTTTTCAGTGCAACTCACTCATATACTATGTACTACACTGTGCGTTTCTTATATTCTAAGTTTTTCAGTGCAACTCACTCATATACTATGTACTACACTGTGCGTTTCTTATATTCTAAGTTTTTGAGTGCAACTCACTCATATACTATGTACTACACTGTGCGTTTCTTATATTCTAAGTTTTTCAGTGCAACTCACTCATATACTATGTACTACACTGTGCGTTTCTTATATTCTAAGTTTTTCAGTGCAACTCACTCATATACTATGTACTACACTGTGCGTTTCTTATATTCTAAGTTTTTCAGTGCAACTCACTCATATACTATGTACTACACTGTGCATTTCGTGTAATGCGGGTTTTTCAGTAAATTCTAAGTTTTTCAGTGCAACTCACTCATATACTATGTACTACACTGTGCGTTTCTTATATTCTAAGTTTTTCAGTTCAACTCACTCATATACAATGTACTACACTGTGCGTTTCTTATATTCTAATTTTTTGAGAGCAACTCACTCATATACTATGTACTACACTGTGCGTTTCTTATATTCTAAGTTTTTCAGTGCAACTCACTCATATACTATGTACTACACTGTGCGTTTCTTATATTCTAAGTTTTTCAGTGCAACTCACTCATATACTATGTACTACACTGTGCGTTTCTTATATTCTAAGTTTTTCAGTGCAACTCACTCATATACTATGTACTACACTGTGCGTTTCTTATATTCTAAGTTTTTCAGTGCAACTCACTCATATACTATATACTACACTGTGCGTTTCTTATATTCTAAGTTTTTCAGTGCAACTCACTCATATACTATGTACTACACTGTGCGTTTCTTATATTCTAAGTTTTTCAGTGCAACTCACTCATATACTATGTACTACACTGTGCATTTCGTGTATTGCGGGTTTTTCAGTAAATTCTAAGTTTTTCAGTGCAACTCACTCATATGCTATGTACTACACTGTGCATTTCGTGTAATGCGGGTTTTTCAGTAAATTCTAAGTTTTTGAGTGCAACTCACTCATATACTATGTACTACACTGTGCGTTTCTTATATTCTAAGTTTTTGAGTGCAACTCACTCATATACTATGTACTACACTGTGCGTTTCTTATATTCTAAGTTTTTCAGTGCAACTCACTCATACTATGTACTACACTGTGCGTTTCTTATATTCTAAATTTTTCAGTGCAACTCACTCATATACTATGTACTACACTGTGCGTTTCTTATATTCTAAGTTTTTCAGTGCAACTCACTCATATACTATATACTACACTGTGCGTTTCTTATATTCTAAGTTTTTCAGTGCAACTCACTCATATACTATGTACTACACTGTGCGTTTCTTATATTCTAAGTTTTTCAGTGCAACTCACTCATATACTATGTACTACACTGTGCGTTTCTTATATTCTAAGTTTTTCAGTGCAACTCACTCATATACTATGTACTACACTGTGCGTTTCTTATATTCTAAGTTTTTCAGTGCAACTCACTCATATACTATGTACTACACTGTGCGTTTCTTATATTCTAAGTTTTTCAGTGCAACTCACTCATATACTATGTACTACACTGAGCGTTTCTTATATTCTAAGTTTTTCAGTGCAACTCACTCATATACTATGTACTACACTGTGCGTTTCTTATATTCTAAGTTTTTCAGTGCAACTCACTCATATACTATGTACTACACTGTGCGTTTCTTATATTCTAAGTTTTTCAGTGCAACTCACTCATATACTATGTACTACACTGTGCGTTTCTTATATTCTAAGTTTTTCAGTGCAACTCACTCATATACTATGTACTACACTGTGCATTTCGTGTAATGCGGGTTTTTCAGTAAATTCTAAGTTTTTCAGTGCAACTCACTCATATACTATGTACTACACTGTGCGTTTCTTATATTCTAAGTTTTTCAGTTCAACTCACTCATATACAATGTACTACACTGTGCGTTTCTTATATTCTAAGTTTTTGAGAGCAACTCACTCATATACTATGTACTACACTGTGCGTTTCTTATATTCTAAGTTTTTCAGTGCAACTCACTCATATACTATGTACTACACTGTGCGTTTCTTATATTCTAAGTTTTTCAGTGCAACTCACTCATATACTATGTACTACACTGTGCGTTTCTTATATTCTAAGTTTTTCAGTGCAACTCACTCATATACTATGTACTACACTGTGCGTTTCTTATATTCTAAGTTTTTCAGTGCAACTCACTCATATACTATGTACTACACTGTGCGTTTCTTATATTCTAAGTTTTTCAGTGCAACTCACTCATATACTATGTACTACACTGTGCGTTTCTTATATTCTAAGTTTTTCAGTGCAACTCACTCATATACTATGTACTACACTGTGCATTTCGTGTATTGCGGGTTTTTCAGTAAATTCTAAGTTTTTCAGTGCAACTCACTCATATGCTATGTACTACACTGTGCATTTCGTGTAATGCGGGTTTTTCAGTAAATTCTAAGTTTTTGAGTGCAACTCACTCATATACTATGTACTACACTGTGCGTTTCTTATATTCTAAGTTTTTGAGTGCAACTCACTCATATACTATGTACTACACTGTGCGTTTCTTATATTCTAAGTTTTTCAGTGCAACTCACTCATACTATGTACTACACTGTGCGTTTCTTATATTCTAAATTTTTCAGTGCAACTCACTCATATACTATGTACTACACTGTGCGTTTCTTATATTCTAAGTTTTTCAGTGCAACTCACTCATATACTATATACTACACTGTGCGTTTCTTATATTCTAAGTTTTTCAGTGCAACTCACTCATATACTATGTACTACACTGTGCGTTTCTTATATTCTAAGTTTTTCAGTGCAACTCACTCATATACTATGTACTACACTGTGCGTTTCTTATATTCTAAGTTTTTCAGTGCAACTCACTCATATACTATGTACTACACTGTGCGTTTCTTATATTCTAAGTTTTTCAGTGCAACTCACTCATATACTATGTACTACACTGTGCGTTTCTTATATTCTAAGTTTTTCAGTGCAACTCACTCATATACTATGTACTACACTGAGCGTTTCTTATATTCTAAGTTTTTCAGTGCAACTCACTCATATACTATGTACTACACTGTGCGTTTCTTATATTCTAAGTTTTTCAGTGCAACTCACTCATACACTATGTACTACACTGTGCGTTTCTTATATTCTAAGATTTTCAGTGCAACTCACTCATATACTATGTACTACACTGTGCGTTTCTTATATTCTAAGTTTTTCAGTGCAACTCACTCATATACTATGTACTACACTGTGCGTTTCTTATATTCTAAGTTTTTCAGTGCAACTCACTCATATACTATGTACTACACTGTGCATTTCGTGTAATGCGGGTTTTTCAGTAAATTCTAAGTTTTTCAGTGCAACTCACTCATATACTATGTACTACACTGTGCGTTTCTTATATTCTAAGTTTTTCAGTGCAACTCACTCATATACTATGTACTACACTGTGCGTTTCTTATATTCTAAGTTTTTCAGTGCAACTCACTCATATACTATGTACTACACTGTGCATTTCGTGTAATGCGGGTTTTTCAGTAAATTCTAAGTTTTTCAGTGCAACTCACTCATATACTATGTACTACACTGTGCGTTTCTTATATTCTAAGTTTTTCAGTGCAACTCACTCATATACTATGTACTACACTGTGCGTTTCTTATATTCTAAGTTTTTCAGTGCAACTCACTCATATACTATGTACTACACTGTGCATTTCGTGTAATGCGGGTTTTTCAGTAAATTCTAAGTTTTTCAGTGCAACTCACTCATATACTATGTACTACACTGTGCGTTTCTTATATTCTAAGTTTTTCAGTGCAACTCACTCATATACTATGTACTACACTGTGCGTTTCTTATATTCTAAGTTTTTCAGTGCAACTCACTCATATACTATGTACTACACTGTGCGTTTCTTATATTCTAAGTTTTTCAGTGCAACTCACTCATATACTATGTACTACACTGTGCGTTTCTTATATTCTAAGTTTTTCAGTGCAACTCACTCATATACTATGTACTACACTGTGCGTTTCTTATATTCTAAGTTTTTCAGTGCAACTCACTCATATACTATATACTACACTGTGCGTTTCTTATATTCTAAGTTTTTCAGTGCAACTCACTCATATACTATGTACTACACTGTGCGTTTCTTATATTCTAAGTTTTTCAGTGCAACTCACTCATATACTATGTACTACACTGTGCATTTCGTGTATTGCGGGTTTTTCAGTAAATTCTAAGTTTTTCAGTGCAACTCACTCATATGCTATGTACTACACTGTGCATTTCGTGTAATGCGGGTTTTTCAGTAAATTCTAAGTTTTTGAGTGCAACTCACTCATATACTATGTACTACACTGTGCGTTTCTTATATTCTAAGTTTTTGAGTGCAACTCACTCATATACTATGTACTACACTGTGCGTTTCTTATATTCTAAGTTTTTCAGTGCAACTCACTCATACTATGTACTACACTGTGCGTTTCTTATATTCTAAATTTTTCAGTGCAACTCACTCATATACTATGTACTACACTGTGCGTTTCTTATATTCTAAGTTTTTCAGTGCAACTCACTCACATACTATATACTACACTGTGCGTTTCTTATATTCTAAGTTTTTCAGTGCAACTCACTCATATACTATGTACTACACTGTGCGTTTCTTATATTCTAAGTTTTTCAGTGCAACTCACTCATATACTATGTACTACACTGTGCGTTTCTTATATTCTAAGTTTTTCAGTGCAACTCACTCATATACTATGTACTACACTGTGCGTTTCTTATATTCTAAGTTTTTCAGTGCAACTCACTCATATACTATGTACTACACTGTGCGTTTCTTATATTCTAAGTTTTTCAGTGCAACTCACTCATATACTATGTACTACACTGAGCGTTTCTTATATTCTAAGTTTTTCAGTGCAACTCACTCATATACTATGTACTACACTGTGCGTTTCTTATATTCTAAGTTTTTCAGTGCAACTCACTCATATACTATGTACTACACTGTGCGTTTCTTATATTCTAAGTTTTTCAGTGCAACTCACTCATATACTATGTACTACACTGTGCGTTTCTTATATTCTAAGTTTTTCAGTGCAACTCACTCATATACTATGTACTACACTGTGCATTTCGTGTAATGCGGGTTTTTCAGTAAATTCTAAGTTTTTCAGTGCAACTCACTCATATACTATGTACTACACTGTGCGTTTCTTATATTCTAAGTTTTTCAGTTCAACTCACTCATATACAATGTACTACACTGTGCGTTTCTTATATTCTAAGTTTTTGAGAGCAACTCACTCATATACTATGTACTACACTGTGCGTTTCTTATATTCTAAGTTTTTCAGTGCAACTCACTCATATACTATGTACTACACTGTGCGTTTCTTATATTCTAAGTTTTTCAGTGCAACTCACTCATATACTATGTACTACACTGTGCGTTTCTTATATTCTAAGTTTTTCAGTGCAACTCACTCATATACTATGTACTACACTGTGCGTTTCTTATATTCTAAGTTTTTCAGTGCAACTCACTCATATACTATGTACTACACTGTGCGTTTCTTATATTCTAAGTTTTTCAGTGCAACTCACTCATATACTATGTACTACACTGTGCGTTTCTTATATTCTAAGTTTTTCAGTGCAACTCACTCATATACTATGTACTACACTGTGCATTTCGTGTATTGCGGGTTTTTCAGTAAATTCTAAGTTTTTCAGTGCAACTCACTCATATGCTATGTACTACACTGTGCATTTCGTGTAATGCGGGTTTTTCAGTAAATTCTAAGTTTTTGAGTGCAACTCACTCATATACTATGTACTACACTGTGCGTTTCTTATATTCTAAGTTTTTGAGTGCAACTCACTCATATACTATGTACTACACTGTGCGTTTCTTATATTCTAAGTTTTTCAGTGCAACTCACTCATACTATGTACTACACTGTGCGTTTCTTATATTCTAAATTTTTCAGTGCAACTCACTCATATACTATGTACTACACTGTGCGTTTCTTATATTCTAAGTTTTTCAGTGCAACTCACTCATATACTATATACTACACTGTGCGTTTCTTATATTCTAAGTTTTTCAGTGCAACTCACTCATATACTATGTACTACACTGTGCGTTTCTTATATTCTAAGTTTTTCAGTGCAACTCACTCATATACTATGTACTACACTGTGTGTTTCTTATATTCTAAGTTTTTCAGTGCAACTCACTCATATACTATGTACTACACTGTGCGTTTCTTATATTCTAAGTTTTTCAGTGCAACTCACTCATATACTATGTACTACACTGTGCGTTTCTTATATTCTAAGTTTTTCAGTGCAACTCACTCATATACTATGTACTACACTGAGCGTTTCTTATATTCTAAGTTTTTCAGTGCAACTCACTCATATACTATGTACTACACTGTGCGTTTCTTATATTCTAAGTTTTTCAGTGCAACTCACTCATATACTATGTACTACACTGTGCGTTTCTTATATTCTAAGATTTTCAGTGCAACTCACTCATATACTATGTACTACACTGTGCGTTTCTTATATTCTAAGTTTTTCAGTGCAACTCACTCATATACTATGTACTACACTGTGCGTTTCTTATATTCTAAGTTTTTCAGTGCAACTCACTCATATACTATGTACTACACTGTGCATTTCGTGTAATGCGGGTTTTTCAGTAAATTCTAAGTTTTTCAGTGCAACTCACTCATATACTATGTACTACACTGTGCGTTTCTTATATTCTAAGTTTTTCAGTGCAACTCACTCATATACTATGTACTACACTGTGCGTTTCTTATATTCTAAGTTTTTCAGTGCAACTCACTCATATACTATGTACTACACTGTGCATTTCGTGTAATGCGGGTTTTTCAGTAAATTCTAAGTTTTTCAGTGCAACTCACTCATATACTATGTACTACACTGTGCGTTTCTTATATTCTAAGTTTTTCAGTGCAACTCACTCATATACTATGTACTACACTGTGCGTTTCTTATATTCTAAGTTTTTCAGTGCAACTCACTCATATACTATGTACTACACTGTGCATTTCGTGTAATGCGGGTTTTTCAGTAAATTCTAAGTTTTTCAGTGCAACTCACTCATATACTATGTACTACACTGTGCGTTTCTTATATTCTAAGTTTTTCAGTGCAACTCACTCATATACTATGTACTACACTGTGCGTTTCTTATATTCTAAGTTTTTCAGTGCAACTCACTCATATACTATGTACTACACTGTGCGTTTCTTATATTCTAAGTTTTTCAGTGCAACTCACTCATATACTATGTACTACACTGTGCATTTCGTGTAATTTGGGTTTTTCAGTAAATTCTAAGTTTTTCAGTGCAACTCACTCATATACTATGTACTACACTGTGCGTTTCTTATATTCTAAGTTTTTCAGTTCAACTCACTCATATACTATGTACTACACTGTGCGTTTCTTATATTCTAAGTTTTTGAGTGCAACTCACTGATATACTATGTACTACACTGTGCGTTTCTTATATTCTAAGTTTTTCAGTGCAACTCACTCATATACTATATACTACACTGTGCGTTTCTTATATTCTAAGTTTTTCAGTGCAACTCACTCATATACTATATACTACACTGTGCGTTTCATATATTCTAAGTTTTTCAGTGCAACTCACTCATATACTATGTACTACACTGTGCGTTTCTTATATTCTAAGTTTTTCAGTGCAACTCACTCATATACTATGTACTACACTGTGCGTTTCTTATATTCTAAGTTTTTCAGTGCAACTCACTCATATACTATGTACTACACTGTGCGTTTCTTATATTCTAAGTTTTTCAGTGCAACTCACTCATATACTATGTACTACACTGTGCATTTCGTGTAATGCGGGTTTTTCAGTAAATTCTAAGTTTTTCAGTGCAACTCACTCATATACTATGTACTACACTGTGCGTTTCTTATATTCTAAGTTTTTCAGTTCAACTCACTCATATACTATGTACTACACTGTGCGTTTCTTATATTCTAAGTTTTTGAGAGCAACTCACTCATATACTATGTACTACACTGTGCGTTTCTTATATTCTAAGTTTTTCAGTGCAACTCACTCATATACTATGTACTACACTGTGCGTTTCTTATATTCTAAGTTTTTCAGTGCAACTCACTCATATACTATGTACTACACTGTGCGTTTCTTATATTCTAAGTTTTTCAGTGCAACTCACTCATATACTATGTACTACACTGTGCGTTTCTTATATTCTAAGTTTTTCAGTGCAACTCACTCATATACTATGTACTACACTGTGCGTTTCTTATATTCTAAGTTTTTCAGTGCAACTCACTCATATACTATGTACTACACTGTGCATTTCGTGTATTGCGGGTTTTTCAGTAAATTCTAAGTTTTTCAGTGCAACTCACTCATATGCTATGTACTACACTGTGCATTTCGTGTAATGCGGGTTTTTCAGTAAATTCTAAGTTTTTGAGTGCAACTCACTCATATACTATGTACTACACTGTGCGTTTCTTATATTCTAAGTTTTTGAGTGCAACTCACTCATATACTATGTACTACACTGTGCGTTTCTTATATTCTAAGTTTTTCAGTGCAACTCACTCATACTATGTACTACACTGTGCGTTTCTTATATTCTAAATTTTTCAGTGCAACTCACTCATATACTATGTACTACACTGTGCGTTTCTTATATTCTAAGTTTTTCAGTGCAACTCACTCATATACTATGTACTACACTGTGCGTTTCTTATATTCTAAGTTTTTCAGTGCAACTCACTCATATACTATGTACTACACTGTGCGTTTCTTATATTCTAAGTTTTTCAGTGCAACTCACTCATATACTATGTACTACACTGTGCGTTTCTTATATTCTAAGTTTTTCAGTGCAACTCACTCATATACTATGTACTACACTGTGCGTTTCTTATATTCTAAGTTTTTCAGTGCAACTCACTCATATACTATGTACTACACTGTGCGTTTCTTATATTCTAAGTTTTTCAGTGCAACTCACTCATATACTATGTACTACACTGATCGTTTCTTATATTCTAAGTTTTTCAGTGCAACTCACTCATATACTATGTACTACACTGTGCGTTTCTTATATTCTAAGTTTTTCAGTGCAACTCACTCATATACTATGTACTACACTGTGCGTTTCTTATATTCTAAGTTTTTCAGTGCAACTCACTCATATACTATGTACTACACTGTGCGTTTCTTATATTCTAAGTTTTTCAGTGCAACTCACTCATATACTATGTACTACACTGTGCGTTTCTTATATTCTAAGTTTTTCAGTGCAACTCACTCATATACTATGTACTACACTGTGCATTTCGTGTAATGCGGGTTTTTCAGTAAATTCTAAGTTTTTCAGTGCAACTCACTCATATACTATGTACTACACTGTGCGTTTCTTATATTCTAAGTTTTTCAGTGCAACTCACTCATATACTATGTACTACACTGTGCGTTTCTTATATTCTAAGTTTTTCAGTGCAACTCACTCATATACTATGTACTACACTGTGCATTTCGTGTAATTTGGGTTTTTCAGTAAATTCTAAGTTTTTCAGTGCAACTCACTCATATACTATGTACTACACTGTGCGTTTCTTATATTCTAAGTTTTTCAGTTCAACTCACTCATATACTATGTACTACACTGTGCGTTTCTTATATTCTAAGTTTTTGAGTGCAACTCACTCATATACTATGTACTACACTGTGCGTTTCTTATATTCTAAGTTTTTCAGTGCAACTCACTCATATACTATGTACTACACTGTGTGTTTCATATATTCTAAGTTTTTCAGTGCAACTCACTCATATACTATGTACTACACTGTGCGTTTCTTATATTCTAAGTTTTTCAGTGCAACTCACTCATATACTATGTACTACACTGTGCGTTTCTTATATTCTAAGTTTTTCAGTGCAACTCACTCATATACTATGTACTACACTGTGCGTTTCTTATATTCTAAGTTTTTCAGTGCAACTCACTCATATACTATGTACTACACTGTGCGTTTCTTATATTCTAAGTTTTTCAGTGCAACTCACTCATATACTATGTACTACACTGTGCGTTTCTTATATTCTAAGTTTTTGAGTGCAACTCACTCATATACTATGTACTACACTGTGCGTTTCTTATATTCTAAGTTTTTCAGTGCAACTCACTCATATACTATGTACTACACTGTGCGTTTCTTATATTCTAAGTTTTTCAGTGCAACTCACTCATATACTATGTACTACACTGTGTGTTTCATATATTCTAAGTTTTTCAGTGCAACTCACTCATATACTATGTACTACACTGTGCGTTTCTTATATTCTAAGTTTTTCAGTGCAACTCACTCATATACTATGTACTACACTGTGCGTTTCTTATATTCTAAGTTTTTCAGTGCAACTCACTCATATACTATGTACTACACTGTGCGTTTCTTATATTCTAAGTTTTTCAGTGCAACTCACTCATATACTATGTACTACACTGTGCGTTTCTTATATTCTAAGTTTTTCAGTGCAACTCACTCATATACTATGTACTACACTGTGCGTTTCTTATATTCTAAGTTTTTCAGTGCAACTCACTCATATACTATGTACTACACTGTGCGTTTCTTATATTCTAAGTTTTTCAGTGCAACTCACTCATATACTATGTACTACACTGTGCATTACGTGTAATGCGGGTTTTTCAGTAAATTCTAAGTTTTTCAGTGCAACTCACTCATATACTATGTACTACACTGTGCGTTTCTTATATTCTAAGTTTTTCAGTTCAACTCACTCATATACTATGTACTACACTGTGCGTTTCTTATATTCTAAGTTTTTGAGAGCAACTCACTCATATACTATGTACTACACTGTGCGTTTCTTATATTCTAAGTTTTTCAGTGCAACTCACTCATATACTATGTACTACACTGTGCGTTTCTTATATTCTAAGTTTTTCAGTGCAACTCACTCATATACTATGTACTACACTGTGCGTTTCTTATATTCTAAGTTTTTCAGTGCAACTCACTCATATACTATGTACTACACTGTGCGTTTCTTATATTCTAAGTTTTTCAGTGCAACTCACTCATATACTATGTACTACACTGTGCGTTTCTTATATTCTAAGTTTTTCAGTGCAACTCACTCATATACTATGTACTACACTGTGCGTTTCTTATATTCTAAGTTTTTCAGTGCAACTCACTCATATACTATGTACTACACTGTGCGTTTCTTATATTCTAAGTTTTTCAGTGCAACTCACTCATATACTATGTACTACACTGTGCATTTCGTGTATTGCGGGTTTTTCAGTAAATTCTAAGTTTTTCAGTGCAACTCACTCATATGCTATGTACTACACTGTGCATTTCGTGTAATGCGGGTTTTTCAGTAAATTCTAAGTTTTTGAGTGCAACTCACTCATATACTATGTACTACACTGTGCGTTTCTTATATTCTAAGTTTTTGAGTGCAACTCACTCATATACTATGTACTACACTGTGCGTTTCTTATATTCTAAGTTTTTCAGTGCAACTCACTCATACTATGTACTACACTGTGCGTTTCTTATATTCTAAATTTTTCAGTGCAACTCACTCATATACTATGTACTACACTGTGCGTTTCTTATATTCTAAGTTTTTCAGTGCAACTCACTCATATACTATGTACTACACTGTGCGTTTCTTATATTCTAAGTTTTTCAGTGCAACTCACTCATATACTATGTACTACACTGTGCGTTTCTTATATTCTAAGTTTTTCAGTGCAACTCACTCATATACTATGTACTACACTGTGCGTTTCTTATATTCTAAGTTTTTCAGTGCAACTCACTCATATACTATGTACTACACTGAGCGTTTCTTATATTCTAAGTTTTTCAGTGCAACTCACTCATATACTATGTACTACACTGTGCGTTTCTTATATTCTAAGTTTTTCAGTGCAACTCACTCATATACTATGTACTACACTGTGCGTTTCTTATATTCTAAGTTTTTCAGTGCAACTCACTCATATACTATGTACTACACTGAGCGTTTCTTATATTCTAAGTTTTTCAGTGCAACTCACTCATATACTATGTACTACACTGTGCGTTTCTTATATTCTAAGTTTTTCAGTGCAACTCACTCATATACTATGTACTACACTGTGCATTTCGTGTAATGCGGGTTTTTCAGTAAATTCTAAGTTTTTGAGTGCAACTCACTCATATACTATGTACTACACTGTGCGTTTCTTATATTCTAAGTTTTTCAGTGCAACTCACTCATATACTATGTACTACACTGTGCGTTTCTTATATTCTAAGTTTTTCAGTGCAACTCACTCATATACTATGTACTACACTGTGCGTTTCTTATATTCTAAGTTTTTCAGTGCAACTCACTCATATACTATGTACTACACTGTGCGTTTCTTATATTCTACGTTTTTCAGTGCAACTCACTCATATACTATGTACTACACTGTGCATTTCGTGTAATGCGTGTTTTTCAGTAAATTCTTCGTTTTTCAGTGCAACTCACTCATATACTATGTACTACACAGTCCGTTTCTTATATTCTAAGTTTTTCAGTTCAACTCACTCATATACTATGTACTACACTGTGCGTTTCTTATATTCTAAGTTTTTGAGTGCAACTCACTCATATACTATGTACTACACTGTGCGTTTCTTATATTCTAAGTTTCTCAGTGCAACTCACTCATATACTATGTACTACACTGTGCGTTTCTTATATTCTAAGTTTTTCAGTACAACTCACTCATATACTATGTACTACACTGTGCGATTCTTATATTCTAAGTTTTTCAGTGCAACTCACTCATATACTATGTACTACACTGTGCATTTCGTGTAATGCGGGTTTTTCAGTAAATTCTAAGTTTTTCAGTGCAACTCACTCATATACTATGTACTACACTGTGCGTTTCTTATATTCTAAGTTTTTCAGTGCAACTCACTCATATACTATGTACTACACTGTGCGTTTCTTATATTCTAAGTTTTTCAGTGCAACTCACTCATACTATGTACTACACTGTGCGTTTCTTATATTCTAAATTTTTCAGTGCAACTCACTCATATACTATGTACTACACTGTGCGTTTCTTATATTCTAAGTTTTTCAGTGCAACTCACTCATATACTATGTACTACACTGTGCGTTTCTTATATTCTAAGTTTTTCAGTGCAACTCACTCATATACTATGTACTACACTGTGCGTTTCTTATATTCTAAGTTTTTCAGTGCAACTCACTCATATACTATGTACTACACTGTGCGTTTCTTATATTCTAAGTTTTTCAGTGCAACTCACTCATATACTATGTACTACACTGAGCGTTTCTTATATTCTAAGTTTTTCAGTGCAACTCACTCATATACTATGTACTACACTGTGCGTTTCTTATATTCTAAGTTTTTCAGTGCAACTCACTCATATACTATGTACTACACTGTGCGTTTCTTATATTCTAAGTTTTTCAGTGCAACTCACTCATATACTATGTACTACACTGAGCGTTTCTTATATTCTAAGTTTTTCAGTGCAACTCACTCATATACTATGTACTACACTGTGCGTTTCTTATATTCTAAGTTTTTCAGTGCAACTCACTCATATACTATGTACTACACTGTGCATTTCGTGTAATGCGGGTTTTTCAGTAAATTCTAAGTTTTTGAGTGCAACTCACTCATATACTATGTACTACACTGTGCGTTTCTTATATTCTAAGTTTTTCAGTGCAACTCACTCATATACTATGTACTACACTGTGCGTTTCTTATATTCTAAGTTTTTCAGTGCAACTCACTCATATACTATGTATACACTGTGCGTTTCTTATATTCTAAGTTTTTCAGTGCAACTCACTCATATACTATGTACTACACTGTGCGTTTCTTATATTCTACGTTTTTCAGTGCAACTCACTCATATACTATGTACTACACTGTGCATTTCGTGTAATGCGTGTTTTTCAGTAAATTCTTCGTTTTTCAGTGCAACTCACTCATATACTATGTACTACACAGTCCGTTTCTTATATTCTAAGTTTTTCAGTTCAACTCACTCATATACTATGTACTACACTGTGCGTTTCTTATATTCTAAGTTTTTGAGTGCAACTCACTCATATACTATGTACTACACTGTGCGTTTCTTATATTCTAAGTTTCTCAGTGCAACTCACTCATATACTATGTACTACACTGTGCGTTTCTTATATTCTAAGTTTTTCAGTACAACTCACTCATATACTATGTACTACACTGTGCGATTCTTATATTCTAAGTTTTTCAGTGCAACTCACTCATATACTATGTACTACACTGTGCATTTCGTGTAATGCGGGTTTTTCAGTAAATTCTAAGTTTTTCAGTGCAACTCACTCATATACTATGTACTACACTGTGCGTTTCTTATATTCTAAGTTTTTCAGTGCAACTCACTCATATACTATGTACTACACTGTGCGTTTCTTATATTCTAAGTTTTTCAGTGCAACTCACTCATATACTATGTACTACACTGTGCGTTTCTTATATTCTAAGTTTTTCAGTGCAACTCACTCATATACTATGTACTACACTGTGCGTTTCTTATATTCTAAGTTTTTCAGTGCAACTCACTCATATACTATGTACTACACTGTGCGTTTCTTATATTCTAAGTTTTTCAGTGCAACTCACTCATATACTATGTACTACACTGTGCGTTTCTTATATTCTAAGTTTTTGAGTGCAACTCACTCATATACTATGTACTACACTGTGCGTTTCTTATATTCTAAGTTTTTCAGTGCAACTCACTCATATACTATGTACTACACTGTGCGTTTCTTATATTCTAAGTTTTTCAGTGCAACTCACTCATATACTATGTACTACACTGTGCGTTTCTTATATTCTAAGTTTTTCAGTGCAACTCACTCATATACTATGTACTACAACACTGTGCGTTTCTTATATTCTAAGTTTTTCAGTGCAACTCACTCATATACTATGTACTACACTGTGCGTTTCTTATATTCTAAGTTTTTCAGTGCAACTCACTCATATACTATGTACTACACTGTGCATTTCGTGTAATGCGGGTTTTTCAGTAAATTCTAAGTTTTTCAGTGCAACTCACTCATATACTATGTACTACACTGTGCGTTTCTTATATTCTAAGGTTTTCAGTGCAACTCACTCATATACTATGTACTACACTGTGCGTTTCTTATATTCTAAGTTTTTCAGTGCAACTCACTCATATACTATGTACTACACTGTGCGTTTCTTATATTCTAAGTTTTTCAGTGCAACTCACTCATATACTATGTACTACACTGTGCGTTTCTTATATTCTAAGTTTTTCAGTGCAACTCACTCATATACTATGTACTACACTGTGCGTTTCTTATATTCTAAGTTTTTCAGTGCAACTCACTCATATACTATGTACTACACTGTGCGTTTCTTATATTCTAAGTTTTTCAGTGCAACTCACTCATATACTATGTACTACACTGTGCGTTTCTTATATTCTAAGTTTTTCAGTGCAACTCACTCATATACTATGTACTACACTGTGCGTTTCTTATATTCTAAGTTTTTCAGTGCAACTCACTCATATACTATGTACTACACTGTGCGTTTCTTATATTCTAAGTTTTTCAGTGCAACTCACTCATAT
This sequence comes from Mus caroli, assembly GCF_978045245.1. Lineage (NCBI taxonomy): Eukaryota > Metazoa > Chordata > Mammalia > Rodentia > Muridae > Mus > Mus caroli. The sequence continues at coordinate 322,788 of NW_028227345.1, forward strand.
ACTATGTACTACACTGTGCGTTTCTTATATTCTAAGTTTTTCAGTGCAACTCACTCATATACTATGTACTACACTGTGCGTTTCTTATATTCTAAGTTTTTCAGTGCAACTCACTCATATACTATGTACTACACTGTGCGTTTCTTATATTCTAAGTTTTTCAGTGCAACTCACTCATATACTATGTACTACACTGTGCATTCGTGTATGCGGGTTTTCAGTAAATTCTAAGTTTTTCAGTGCAACTCACTCATATACTATGTACTACACTGTGCGTTTCTTATATTCTAAGTTTTTCAGTGCAACACACTCATATACTATGTACTACACTGTGCGTTTCTTATATTCTAAGTTTTTCAGTGCAACTCACTCATATACTATGTACTACACTGTGCATTTCGTGTAATGCGGGTTTTTCAGTAAATTCTAAGTTTTTCAGTGCAACTCACTCATATACTTTGTACTACACTGTGCGTTTCTTATATTCTAAGTTTTTCAGTTCAACTCACTCATATACTATGTACTACACTGTGCGTTTCTTATATTCTAAGTTTTTGAGTGCAACTCACTCATATACTATGTACTACACTGTGCGTTTCTTATATTCTAAGTTTTTCAGTGCAACTCACTCATATACTATGTACTACACTGTGCATTTCGTGTAATGCGGGTTTTTCAGTAAATTCTAAGTTTTTCAGTGCAACTCACTCATATACTATGTACTACACTGTGCGTTTCTTATATTCTAAGTTTTTCAGTGCAACTCACTCATATACTATGTACTACACTGTGCGTTTCTTATATTCTAAGTTTTGCAGTGCAACTCACTCATATACTATGTACTACACTGTGCGTTTCTTATATTCTAAGTTTTTCAGTGCAACTCACTCATATACTATGTACTACACTGTGCGTTTCTTATATTCTAAGTTTTTCAGTGCAACTCACTCATATACTATGTACTACACTGTGCGTTTCTTATATTCTAAGTTTTTCAGTGCAACTCACTCATATACTATGTACTACACTGTGCATTTCGTGTAATGTGGGTTTTTCAGTAAATTCTAAGTTTTTCAGTGCAACTCACTCATATACTATGTACTACACTGTGCGTTTCTTATATTCTAAGTTTTTCAGTGCAACTCACTCATATACTATGTACTACACTGTGCGTTTCTTATATTCTAAGTTTTTCAGTGCAACTCACTCATATACTATGTACTACACTGTGCGTTTCTTATATTCTAAGTTTTTCAGTGCAACTCACTCATATACTATATACTACACTGTGCGTTTCTTATATTCTAAGTTTTTCAGTGCAACTCACTCATATACTATGTACTACACTGTGCGTTTCTTATATTCTAAGTTTTTCAGTGCAACTCACTCATATACTATGTACTACACTGTGCATTTCGTGTATTGCGGGTTTTTCAGTAAATTCTAAGTTTTTCAGTGCAACTCACTCATATGCTATGTACTACACTGTGCATTTCGTGTAATGCGGGTTTTTCAGTAAATTCTAAGTTTTTGAGTGCAACTCACTCATATACTATGTACTACACTGTGCGTTTCTTATATTCTAAGTTTTTGAGTGCAACTCACTCATATACTATGTACTACACTGTGCGTTTCTTATATTCTAAGTTTTTCAGTGCAACTCACTCATACTATGTACTACACTGTGCGTTTCTTATATTCTAAATTTTTCAGTGCAACTCACTCATATACTATGTACTACACTGTGCGTTTCTTATATTCTAAGTTTTTCAGTGCAACTCACTCATATACTATATACTACACTGTGCGTTTCTTATATTCTAAGTTTTTCAGTGCAACTCACTCATATACTATGTACTACACTGTGCGTTTCTTATATTCTAAGTTTTTCAGTGCAACTCACTCATATACTATGTACTACACTGTGCGTTTCTTATATTCTAAGTTTTTCAGTGCAACTCACTCATATACTATGTACTACACTGTGCGTTTCTTATATTCTAAGTTTTTCAGTGCAACTCACTCATATACTATGTACTACACTGTGCGTTTCTTATATTCTAAGTTTTTCAGTGCAACTCACTCATATACTATGTACTACACTGAGCGTTTCTTATATTCTAAGTTTTTCAGTGCAACTCACTCATATACTATGTACTACACTGTGCGTTTCTTATATTCTAAGTTTTTCAGTGCAACTCACTCATATACTATGTACTACACTGTGCGTTTCTTATATTCTAAGTTTTTCAGTGCAACTCACTCATATACTATGTACTACACTGTGCGTTTCTTATATTCTAAGTTTTTCAGTGCAACTCACTCATATACTATGTACTACACTGTGCATTTCGTGTAATGCGGGTTTTTCAGTAAATTCTAAGTTTTTCAGTGCAACTCACTCATATACTATGTACTACACTGTGCGTTTCTTATATTCTAAGTTTTTCAGTTCAACTCACTCATATACAATGTACTACACTGTGCGTTTCTTATATTCTAAGTTTTTGAGAGCAACTCACTCATATACTATGTACTACACTGTGCGTTTCTTATATTCTAAGTTTTTCAGTGCAACTCACTCATATACTATGTACTACACTGTGCGTTTCTTATATTCTAAGTTTTTCAGTGCAACTCACTCATATACTATGTACTACACTGTGCGTTTCTTATATTCTAAGTTTTTCAGTGCAACTCACTCATATACTATGTACTACACTGTGCGTTTCTTATATTCTAAGTTTTTCAGTGCAACTCACTCATATACTATGTACTACACTGTGCGTTTCTTATATTCTAAGTTTTTCAGTGCAACTCACTCATATACTATGTACTACACTGTGCGTTTCTTATATTCTAAGTTTTTCAGTGCAACTCACTCATATACTATGTACTACACTGTGCATTTCGTGTATTGCGGGTTTTTCAGTAAATTCTAAGTTTTTCAGTGCAACTCACTCATATGCTATGTACTACACTGTGCATTTCGTGTAATGCGGGTTTTTCAGTAAATTCTAAGTTTTTGAGTGCAACTCACTCATATACTATGTACTACACTGTGCGTTTCTTATATTCTAAGTTTTTGAGTGCAACTCACTCATATACTATGTACTACACTGTGCGTTTCTTATATTCTAAGTTTTTCAGTGCAACTCACTCATACTATGTACTACACTGTGCGTTTCTTATATTCTAAATTTTTCAGTGCAACTCACTCATATACTATGTACTACACTGTGCGTTTCTTATATTCTAAGTTTTTCAGTGCAACTCACTCATATACTATATACTACACTGTGCGTTTCTTATATTCTAAGTTTTTCAGTGCAACTCACTCATATACTATGTACTACACTGTGCGTTTCTTATATTCTAAGTTTTTCAGTGCAACTCACTCATATACTATGTACTACACTGTGCGTTTCTTATATTCTAAGTTTTTCAGTGCAACTCACTCATATACTATGTACTACACTGTGCGTTTCTTATATTCTAAGTTTTTCAGTGCAACTCACTCATATACTATGTACTACACTGTGCGTTTCTTATATTCTAAGTTTTTCAGTGCAACTCACTCATATACTATGTACTACACTGAGCGTTTCTTATATTCTAAGTTTTTCAGTGCAACTCACTCATATACTATGTACTACACTGTGCGTTTCTTATATTCTAAGTTTTTCAGTGCAACTCACTCATATACTATGTACTACACTGTGCGTTTCTTATATTCTAAGATTTTCAGTGCAACTCACTCATATACTATGTACTACACTGTGCGTTTCTTATATTCTAAGTTTTTCAGTGCAACTCACTCATATACTATGTACTACACTGTGCGTTTCTTATATTCTAAGTTTTTCAGTGCAACTCACTCATATACTATGTACTACACTGTGCATTTCGTGTAATGCGGGTTTTTCAGTAAATTCTAAGTTTTTCAGTGCAACTCACTCATATACTATGTACTACACTGTGCGTTTCTTATATTCTAAGTTTTTCAGTGCAACTCACTCATATACTATGTACTACACTGTGCGTTTCTTATATTCTAAGTTTTTCAGTGCAACTCACTCATATACTATGTACTACACTGTGCATTTCGTGTAATGCGGGTTTTTCAGTAAATTCTAAGTTTTTCAGTGCAACTCACTCATATACTATGTACTACACTGTGCGTTTCTTATATTCTAAGTTTTTCAGTGCAACTCACTCATATACTATGTACTACACTGTGCGTTTCTTATATTCTAAGTTTTTCAGTGCAACTCACTCATATACTATGTACTACACTGTGCATTTCGTGTAATGCGGGTTTTTCAGTAAATTCTAAGTTTTTCAGTGCAACTCACTCATATACTATGTACTACACTGTGCGTTTCTTATATTCTAAGTTTTTCAGTGCAACTCACTCATATACTATGTACTACACTGTGCGTTTCTTATATTCTAAGTTTTTCAGTGCAACTCACTCATATACTATGTACTACACTGTGCGTTTCTTATATTCTAAGTTTTTCAGTGCAACTCACTCATATACTATGTACTACACTGTGCGTTTCTTATATTCTAAGTTTTTCAGTGCAACTCACTCATATACTATGTACTACACTGTGCGTTTCTTATATTCTAAGTTTTTCAGTGCAACTCACTCATATACTATATACTACACTGTGCGTTTCTTATATTCTAAGTTTTTCAGTGCAACTCACTCATATACTATGTACTACACTGTGCGTTTCTTATATTCTAAGTTTTTCAGTGCAACTCACTCATATACTATGTACTACACTGTGCATTTCGTGTATTGCGGGTTTTTCAGTAAATTCTAAGTTTTTCAGTGCAACTCACTCATATGCTATGTACTACACTGTGCATTTCGTGTAATGCGGGTTTTTCAGTAAATTCTAAGTTTTTGAGTGCAACTCACTCATATACTATGTACTACACTGTGCGTTTCTTATATTCTAAGTTTTTGAGTGCAACTCACTCATATACTATGTACTACACTGTGCGTTTCTTATATTCTAAGTTTTTCAGTGCAACTCACTCATACTATGTACTACACTGTGCGTTTCTTATATTCTAAATTTTTCAGTGCAACTCACTCATATACTATGTACTACACTGTGCGTTTCTTATATTCTAAGTTTTTCAGTGCAACTCACTCATATACTATATACTACACTGTGCGTTTCTTATATTCTAAGTTTTTCAGTGCAACTCACTCATATACTATGTACTACACTGTGCGTTTCTTATATTCTAAGTTTTTCAGTGCAACTCACTCATATACTATGTACTACACTGTGCGTTTCTTATATTCTAAGTTTTTCAGTGCAACTCACTCATATACTATGTACTACACTGTGCGTTTCTTATATTCTAAGTTTTTCAGTGCAACTCACTCATATACTATGTACTACACTGTGCGTTTCTTATATTCTAAGTTTTTCAGTGCAACTCACTCATATACTATGTACTACACTGAGCGTTTCTTATATTCTAAGTTTTTCAGTGCAACTCACTCATATACTATGTACTACACTGTGCGTTTCTTATATTCTAAGTTTTTCAGTGCAACTCACTCATATACTATGTACTACACTGTGCGTTTCTTATATTCTAAGTTTTTCAGTGCAACTCACTCATATACTATGTACTACACTGTGCGTTTCTTATATTCTAAGTTTTTCAGTGCAACTCACTCATATACTATGTACTACACTGTGCATTTCGTGTAATGCGGGTTTTTCAGTAAATTCTAAGTTTTTCAGTGCAACTCACTCATATACTATGTACTACACTGTGCGTTTCTTATATTCTAAGTTTTTCAGTTCAACTCACTCATATACAATGTACTACACTGTGCGTTTCTTATATTCTAAGTTTTTGAGAGCAACTCACTCATATACTATGTACTACACTGTGCGTTTCTTATATTCTAAGTTTTTCAGTGCAACTCACTCATATACTATGTACTACACTGTGCGTTTCTTATATTCTAAGTTTTTCAGTGCAACTCACTCATATACTATGTACTACACTGTGCGTTTCTTATATTCTAAGTTTTTCAGTGCAACTCACTCATATACTATGTACTACACTGTGCGTTTCTTATATTCTAAGTTTTTCAGTGCAACTCACTCATATACTATGTACTACACTGTGCGTTTCTTATATTCTAAGTTTTTCAGTGCAACTCACTCATATACTATGTACTACACTGTGCGTTTCTTATATTCTAAGTTTTTCAGTGCAACTCACTCATATACTATGTACTACACTGTGCATTTCGTGTATTGCGGGTTTTTCAGTAAATTCTAAGTTTTTCAGTGCAACTCACTCATATGCTATGTACTACACTGTGCATTTCGTGTAATGCGGGTTTTTCAGTAAATTCTAAGTTTTTGAGTGCAACTCACTCATATACTATGTACTACACTGTGCGTTTCTTATATTCTAAGTTTTTGAGTGCAACTCACTCATATACTATGTACTACACTGTGCGTTTCTTATATTCTAAGTTTTTCAGTGCAACTCACTCATACTATGTACTACACTGTGCGTTTCTTATATTCTAAATTTTTCAGTGCAACTCACTCATATACTATGTACTACACTGTGCGTTTCTTATATTCTAAGTTTTTCAGTGCAACTCACTCATATACTATATACTACACTGTGCGTTTCTTATATTCTAAGTTTTTCAGTGCAACTCACTCATATACTATGTACTACACTGTGCGTTTCTTATATTCTAAGTTTTTCAGTGCAACTCACTCATATACTATGTACTACACTGTGTGTTTCTTATATTCTAAGTTTTTCAGTGCAACTCACTCATATACTATGTACTACACTGTGCGTTTCTTATATTCTAAGTTTTTCAGTGCAACTCACTCATATACTATGTACTACACTGTGCGTTTCTTATATTCTAAGTTTTTCAGTGCAACTCACTCATATACTATGTACTACACTGAGCGTTTCTTATATTCTAAGTTTTTCAGTGCAACTCACTCATATACTATGTACTACACTGTGCGTTTCTTATATTCTAAGTTTTTCAGTGCAACTCACTCATATACTATGTACTACACTGTGCGTTTCTTATATTCTAAGATTTTCAGTGCAACTCACTCATATACTATGTACTACACTGTGCGTTTCTTATATTCTAAGTTTTTCAGTGCAACTCACTCATATACTATGTACTACACTGTGCGTTTCTTATATTCTAAGTTTTTCAGTGCAACTCACTCATATACTATGTACTACACTGTGCATTTCGTGTAATGCGGGTTTTTCAGTAAATTCTAAGTTTTTCAGTGCAACTCACTCATATACTATGTACTACACTGTGCGTTTCTTATATTCTAAGTTTTTCAGTGCAACTCACTCATATACTATGTACTACACTGTGCGTTTCTTATATTCTAAGTTTTTCAGTGCAACTCACTCATATACTATGTACTACACTGTGCATTTCGTGTAATGCGGGTTTTTCAGTAAATTCTAAGTTTTTCAGTGCAACTCACTCATATACTATGTACTACACTGTGCGTTTCTTATATTCTAAGTTTTTCAGTGCAACTCACTCATATACTATGTACTACACTGTGCGTTTCTTATATTCTAAGTTTTTCAGTGCAACTCACTCATATACTATGTACTACACTGTGCATTTCGTGTAATGCGGGTTTTTCAGTAAATTCTAAGTTTTTCAGTGCAACTCACTCATATACTATGTACTACACTGTGCGTTTCTTATATTCTAAGTTTTTCAGTGCAACTCACTCATATACTATGTACTACACTGTGCGTTTCTTATATTCTAAGTTTTTCAGTGCAACTCACTCATATACTATGTACTACACTGTGCGTTTCTTATATTCTAAGTTTTTCAGTGCAACTCACTCATATACTATGTACTACACTGTGCATTTCGTGTAATTTGGGTTTTTCAGTAAATTCTAAGTTTTTCAGTGCAACTCACTCATATACTATGTACTACACTGTGCGTTTCTTATATTCTAAGTTTTTCAGTTCAACTCACTCATATACTATGTACTACACTGTGCGTTTCTTATATTCTAAGTTTTTGAGTGCAACTCACTGATATACTATGTACTACACTGTGCGTTTCTTATATTCTAAGTTTTTCAGTGCAACTCACTCATATACTATATACTACACTGTGCGTTTCTTATATTCTAAGTTTTTCAGTGCAACTCACTCATATACTATATACTACACTGTGCGTTTCATATATTCTAAGTTTTTCAGTGCAACTCACTCATATACTATGTACTACACTGTGCGTTTCTTATATTCTAAGTTTTTCAGTGCAACTCACTCATATACTATGTACTACACTGTGCGTTTCTTATATTCTAAGTTTTTCAGTGCAACTCACTCATATACTATGTACTACACTGTGCGTTTCTTATATTCTAAGTTTTTCAGTGCAACTCACTCATATACTATGTACTACACTGTGCATTTCGTGTAATGCGGGTTTTTCAGTAAATTCTAAGTTTTTCAGTGCAACTCACTCATATACTATGTACTACACTGTGCGTTTCTTATATTCTAAGTTTTTCAGTTCAACTCACTCATATACTATGTACTACACTGTGCGTTTCTTATATTCTAAGTTTTTGAGAGCAACTCACTCATATACTATGTACTACACTGTGCGTTTCTTATATTCTAAGTTTTTCAGTGCAACTCACTCATATACTATGTACTACACTGTGCGTTTCTTATATTCTAAGTTTTTCAGTGCAACTCACTCATATACTATGTACTACACTGTGCGTTTCTTATATTCTAAGTTTTTCAGTGCAACTCACTCATATACTATGTACTACACTGTGCGTTTCTTATATTCTAAGTTTTTCAGTGCAACTCACTCATATACTATGTACTACACTGTGCGTTTCTTATATTCTAAGTTTTTCAGTGCAACTCACTCATATACTATGTACTACACTGTGCATTTCGTGTATTGCGGGTTTTTCAGTAAATTCTAAGTTTTTCAGTGCAACTCACTCATATGCTATGTACTACACTGTGCATTTCGTGTAATGCGGGTTTTTCAGTAAATTCTAAGTTTTTGAGTGCAACTCACTCATATACTATGTACTACACTGTGCGTTTCTTATATTCTAAGTTTTTGAGTGCAACTCACTCATATACTATGTACTACACTGTGCGTTTCTTATATTCTAAGTTTTTCAGTGCAACTCACTCATACTATGTACTACACTGTGCGTTTCTTATATTCTAAATTTTTCAGTGCAACTCACTCATATACTATGTACTACACTGTGCGTTTCTTATATTCTAAGTTTTTCAGTGCAACTCACTCATATACTATGTACTACACTGTGCGTTTCTTATATTCTAAGTTTTTCAGTGCAACTCACTCATATACTATGTACTACACTGTGCGTTTCTTATATTCTAAGTTTTTCAGTGCAACTCACTCATATACTATGTACTACACTGTGCGTTTCTTATATTCTAAGTTTTTCAGTGCAACTCACTCATATACTATGTACTACACTGTGCGTTTCTTATATTCTAAGTTTTTCAGTGCAACTCACTCATATACTATGTACTACACTGTGCGTTTCTTATATTCTAAGTTTTTCAGTGCAACTCACTCATATACTATGTACTACACTGATCGTTTCTTATATTCTAAGTTTTTCAGTGCAACTCACTCATATACTATGTACTACACTGTGCGTTTCTTATATTCTAAGTTTTTCAGTGCAACTCACTCATATACTATGTACTACACTGTGCGTTTCTTATATTCTAAGTTTTTCAGTGCAACTCACTCATATACTATGTACTACACTGTGCGTTTCTTATATTCTAAGTTTTTCAGTGCAACTCACTCATATACTATGTACTACACTGTGCGTTTCTTATATTCTAAGTTTTTCAGTGCAACTCACTCATATACTATGTACTACACTGTGCATTTCGTGTAATGCGGGTTTTTCAGTAAATTCTAAGTTTTTCAGTGCAACTCACTCATATACTATGTACTACACTGTGCGTTTCTTATATTCTAAGTTTTTCAGTGCAACTCACTCATATACTATGTACTACACTGTGCGTTTCTTATATTCTAAGTTTTTCAGTGCAACTCACTCATATACTATGTACTACACTGTGCATTTCGTGTAATTTGGGTTTTTCAGTAAATTCTAAGTTTTTCAGTGCAACTCACTCATATACTATGTACTACACTGTGCGTTTCTTATATTCTAAGTTTTTCAGTTCAACTCACTCATATACTATGTACTACACTGTGCGTTTCTTATATTCTAAGTTTTTGAGTGCAACTCACTCATATACTATGTACTACACTGTGCGTTTCTTATATTCTAAGTTTTTCAGTGCAACTCACTCATATACTATGTACTACACTGTGTGTTTCATATATTCTAAGTTTTTCAGTGCAACTCACTCATATACTATGTACTACACTGTGCGTTTCTTATATTCTAAGTTTTTCAGTGCAACTCACTCATATACTATGTACTACACTGTGCGTTTCTTATATTCTAAGTTTTTCAGTGCAACTCACTCATATACTATGTACTACACTGTGCGTTTCTTATATTCTAAGTTTTTCAGTGCAACTCACTCATATACTATGTACTACACTGTGCGTTTCTTATATTCTAAGTTTTTCAGTGCAACTCACTCATATACTATGTACTACACTGTGCGTTTCTTATATTCTAAGTTTTTGAGTGCAACTCACTCATATACTATGTACTACACTGTGCGTTTCTTATATTCTAAGTTTTTCAGTGCAACTCACTCATATACTATGTACTACACTGTGCGTTTCTTATATTCTAAGTTTTTCAGTGCAACTCACTCATATACTATGTACTACACTGTGTGTTTCATATATTCTAAGTTTTTCAGTGCAACTCACTCATATACTATGTACTACACTGTGCGTTTCTTATATTCTAAGTTTTTCAGTGCAACTCACTCATATACTATGTACTACACTGTGCGTTTCTTATATTCTAAGTTTTTCAGTGCAACTCACTCATATACTATGTACTACACTGTGCGTTTCTTATATTCTAAGTTTTTCAGTGCAACTCACTCATATACTATGTACTACACTGTGCGTTTCTTATATTCTAAGTTTTTCAGTGCAACTCACTCATATACTATGTACTACACTGTGCGTTTCTTATATTCTAAGTTTTTCAGTGCAACTCACTCATATACTATGTACTACACTGTGCGTTTCTTATATTCTAAGTTTTTCAGTGCAACTCACTCATATACTATGTACTACACTGTGCATTACGTGTAATGCGGGTTTTTCAGTAAATTCTAAGTTTTTCAGTGCAACTCACTCATATACTATGTACTACACTGTGCGTTTCTTATATTCTAAGTTTTTCAGTTCAACTCACTCATATACTATGTACTACACTGTGCGTTTCTTATATTCTAAGTTTTTGAGAGCAACTCACTCATATACTATGTACTACACTGTGCGTTTCTTATATTCTAAGTTTTTCACTGCAACTCACTCATATACTATGTACTACACTGTGCGTTTCTTATATTCTAAGTTTTTCAGTGCAACTCACTCATATACTATGTACTACACTGTGCGTTTCTTATATTCTAAGTTTTTCAGTGCAACTCACTCATATACTATGTACTACACTGTGCGTTTCTTATATTCTAAGTTTTTCAGTGCAACTCACTCATATACTATGTACTACACTGTGCGTTTCTTATATTCTAAGTTTTTCAGTGCAACTCACTCATATACTATGTACTACACTGTGCGTTTCTTATATTCTAAGTTTTTCAGTGCAACTCACTCATATACTATGTACTACACTGTGCGTTTCTTATATTCTAAGTTTTTCAGTGCAACTCACTCATATACTATGTACTACACTGTGCATTTCGTGTATTGCGGGTTTTTCAGTAAATTCTAAGTTTTTCAGTGCAACTCACTCATATGCTATGTACTACACTGTGCATTTCGTGTAATGCGGGTTTTTCAGTAAATTCTAAGTTTTTGAGTGCAACTCACTCATATACTATGTACTACACTGTGCGTTTCTTATATTCTAAGTTTTTGAGTGCAACTCACTCATATACTATGTACTACACTGTGCGTTTCTTATATTCTAAGTTTTTCAGTGCAACTCACTCATACTATGTACTACACTGTGCGTTTCTTATATTCTAAATTTTTCAGTGCAACTCACTCATATACTATGTACTACACTGTGCGTTTCTTATATTCTAAGTTTTTCAGTGCAACTCACTCATATACTATGTACTACACTGTGCGTTTCTTATATTCTAAGTTTTTCAGTGCAACTCACTCATATACTATGTACTACACTGTGCGTTTCTTATATTCTAAGTTTTTCAGTGCAACTCACTCATATACTATGTACTACACTGTGCGTTTCTTATATTCTAAGTTTTTCAGTGCAACTCACTCATATACTATGTACTACACTGAGCGTTTCTTATATTCTAAGTTTTTCAGTGCAACTCACTCATATACTATGTACTACACTGTGCGTTTCTTATATTCTAAGTTTTTCAGTGCAACTCACTCATATACTATGTACTACACTGTGCGTTTCTTATATTCTAAGTTTTTCAGTGCAACTCACTCATATACTATGTACTACACTGAGCGTTTCTTATATTCTAAGTTTTTCAGTGCAACTCACTCATATACTATGTACTACACTGTGCGTTTCTTATATTCTAAGTTTTTCAGTGCAACTCACTCATATACTATGTACTACACTGTGCATTTCGTGTAATGCGGGTTTTTCAGTAAATTCTAAGTTTTTGAGTGCAACTCACTCATATACTATGTACTACACTGTGCGTTTCTTATATTCTAAGTTTTTCACTGCAACTCACTCATATACTATGTACTACACTGTGCGTTTCTTATATTCTAAGTTTTTCAGTGCAACTCACTCATATACTATGTACTACACTGTGCGTTTCTTATATTCTAAGTTTTTCAGTGCAACTCACTCATATACTATGTACTACACTGTGCGTTTCTTATATTCTACGTTTTTCAGTGCAACTCACTCATATACTATGTACTACACTGTGCATTTCGTGTAATGCGTGTTTTTCAGTAAATTCTTCGTTTTTCAGTGCAACTCACTCATATACTATGTACTACACAGTCCGTTTCTTATATTCTAAGTTTTTCAGTTCAACTCACTCATATACTATGTACTACACTGTGCGTTTCTTATATTCTAAGTTTTTGAGTGCAACTCACTCATATACTATGTACTACACTGTGCGTTTCTTATATTCTAAGTTTCTCAGTGCAACTCACTCATATACTATGTACTACACTGTGCGTTTCTTATATTCTAAGTTTTTCAGTACAACTCACTCATATACTATGTACTACACTGTGCGATTCTTATATTCTAAGTTTTTCAGTGCAACTCACTCATATACTATGTACTACACTGTGCATTTCGTGTAATGCGGGTTTTTCAGTAAATTCTAAGTTTTTCAGTGCAACTCACTCATATACTATGTACTACACTGTGCGTTTCTTATATTCTAAGTTTTTCAGTGCAACTCACTCATATACTATGTACTACACTGTGCGTTTCTTATATTCTAAGTTTTTCAGTGCAACTCACTCATATACTATGTACTACACTGTGCGTTTCTTATATTCTAAGTTTTTCAGTGCAACTCACTCATATACTATGTACTACACTGTGCGTTTCTTATATTCTAAGTTTTTCAGTGCAACTCACTCATATACTATGTACTACACTGTGCGTTTCTTATATTCTAAGTTTTTCAGTGCAACTCACTCATATACTATGTACTACACTGTGCGTTTCTTATATTCTAAGTTTTTGAGTGCAACTCACTCATATACTATGTACTACACTGTGCGTTTCTTATATTCTAAGTTTTTCAGTGCAACTCACTCATATACTATGTACTACACTGTGCGTTTCTTATATTCTAAGTTTTTCAGTGCAACTCACTCATATACTATGTACTACACTGTGCGTTTCTTATATTCTAAGTTTTTCAGTGCAACTCACTCATATACTATGTACTACACTGTGCGTTTCTTATATTCTAAGTTTTTCAGTGCAACTCACTCATATACTATGTACTACACTGTGCGTTTCTTATATTCTAAGTTTTTCAGTGCAACTCACTCATATACTATGTACTACACTGTGCATTTCGTGTAATGCGTGTTTTTCAGTAAATTCTACGTTTTTCAGTGCAACTCACTCATATACTATGTACTACACTGTCCGTTTCTTATATTCTAAGTTTTTCAGTTCAACTCACTCATATACTATGTACTACACTGTGCGTTTCTTATATTCTAAGTTTTTGAGTGCAACTCACTCATATACTATGTACTACACTGTGCGTTTCTTATATTCTAAGTTTTTCAGTGCAACTCACTCATATACTATGTACTACACTGTGCATTTCGTGTAATGCGGGTTTTTCAGTAAATTCTAAGTTTTTCAGTGCAACTCACTCATATACTATGTACTACACTGTGCGTTTCTTATATTCTAAGGTTTTCAGTGCAACTCACTCATATACTATGTACTACACTGTGCGTTTCTTATATTCTAAGTTTTTCAGTGCAACTCACTCATATACTATGTACTACACTGTGCGTTTCTTATATTCTAAGGTTTTCAGTGCAACTCACTCATATACTATGTACTACACTGTGCGTTTCTTATATTCTAAGTTTTTCAGTGCAACTCACTCATATACTATGTACTACACTGTGCGTTTCTTATATTCTAAGTTTTTCAGTGCAACTCACTCATATACTATGTACTACACTGTGCGTTTCTTATATTCTAAGTTTTTCAGTGCAACTCACTCATATACTATGTACTACACTGTGCGTTTCTTATATTCTAAGTTTTTCAGTGCAACTCACTCATATACTATGTACTACACTGTGCGTTTCTTATATTCTAAGTTTTTGAGTGCAACTCACTCATATACTATGTACTACACTGTGCGTTTCTTATATTCTAAGTTTTTCAGTGCAACTCACTCATATACTATGTACTACACTGTGCGTTTCTTATATTCTAAGTTTTTCAGTGCAACTCACTCATATACTATGTACTACACTGTGCGTTTCTTATATTCTAAGTTTTTCAGTGCAACTCACTCATATACTATGTACTACACTGTGCGTTTCTTATATTCTAAGTTTTTCAGTGCAACTCACTCATATACTATGTACTACACTGTGCGTTTCTTATATTCTAAGTTTTTCAGTGCAACTCACTCATATACTATGTACTACACTGTGCGTTTCTTATATTCTAAGTTTTTCAGTGCAACTCACTCATATACTATGTACTACACTGTGCATTTCGTGTAATGCGGGTTTTTCAGTAAATTCTAAGTTTTTCAGTGCAACTCACTCATATACTATGTACTACACTGTGCGTTTCTTATATTCTAAGTTTTTCAGTGCAACACACTCATATACTATGTACTACACTGTGCGTTTCTTATATTCTAAGTTTTTCAGTGCAACTCACTCATATACTATGTACTACACTGTGCATTTCGTGTAATGCGGGTTTTTCAGTAAATTCTAAGTTTTTCAGTGCAACTCACTCATATACTTTGTACTACACTGTGCGTTTCTTATATTCTAAGTTTTTCAGTTCAACTCACTCATATACTATGTACTACACTGTGCGTTTCTTATATTCTAAGTTTTTGAGTGCAACTCACTCATATACTATGTACTACACTGTGCGTTTCTTATATTCTAAGTTTTTCAGTGCAACTCACTCATATACTATGTACTACACTGTGCATTTCGTGTAATGCGGGTTTTTCAGTAAATTCTAAGTTTTTCAGTGCAACTCACTCATATACTATGTACTACACTGTGCGTTTCTTATATTCTAAGTTTTTCAGTGCAACTCACTCATATACTATGTACTACACTGTGCGTTTCTTATATTCTAAGTTTTGCAGTGCAACTCACTCATATACTATGTACTACACTGTGCGTTTCTTATATTCTAAGTTTTTCAGTGCAACTCACTCATATACTATGTACTACACTGTGCGTTTCTTATATTCTAAGTTTTTCAGTGCAACTCACTCATATACTATGTACTACACTGTGCGTTTCTTATATTCTAAGTTTTTCAGTGCAACTCACTCATATACTATGTACTACACTGTGCGTTTCTTATATTCTAAGTTTTTCAGTGCAACTCACTCATATACTATGTACTACACTGTGCGTTTCTTATATTCTAAGTTTTTCAGTGCAACTCACTCATATACTATGTACTACACTGTGCGTTTCTTATATTCTAAGTTTTTCAGTGCAACTCACTCATATACTATGTACTACACTGAGCGTTTCTTATATTCTAAGTTTTTCAGTGCAACTCACTCATATACTATGTACTACACTGTGCGTTTCTTATATTCTAAGTTTTTCAGTGCAACTCACTCATATACTATGTACTACACTGTGCGTTTCTTATATTCTAAGTTTTTCAGTGCAACTCACTCATATACTATGTACTACACTGTGCGTTTCTTATATTCTAAGTTTTTCAGTGCAACTCACTCATATACTATGTACTACACTGTGCGTTTCTTATATTCTAAGTTTTTCAGTGCAACTCACTCATATACTATGTACTACACTGTGCATTTCGTGTAATGCGGGTTTTTCAGTAAATTCTAAGTTTTTCAGTGCAACTCACTCATATACTATGTACTACACTGTGCGTTTCTTATATTCTAAGTTTTTCAGTGCAACTCACTCATATACTATGTACTACACTGTGCGTTTCTTATATTCTAAGTTTTTCAGTGCAACTCACTCATATACTATGTACTACACTGTGCGTTTCTTATATTCTAAGTTTTTCCGTGCAACTCACTCATATACTATGTACTACACTGTGCATTTCGTGTAATGCGTGTTTTTCAGTAAATTCTAAGTTTTTCAGTGCAACTCACTCATATACTATGTACTACACTGTGCGTTTCTTATATTCTAAGTTTTTCAGTTCAACTCACTCATATACTATGTACTACACTGTGCGTTTCTTATATTCTAAGTTTTTGAGTGCAACTCACTCATATACTATGTACTACACTGTGCGTTTCTTATATTCTAAGTTTTTCAGTGCAACTCACTCATATAGTATGTACTACACTGTGCGTTTCTTATATTCTAAGTTTTTCAGTGCAACTCACTCATATACTATGTACTACACTGTGCGTTTCTTATATTCTAAGTTTTTCAGTGCAACTCACTCATATACTATGTACTACACTGGGCGTTTCTTATATTCTAAGTTTTTCAGTGCAACTCACTCATATACTATGTACTACACTGTGCGTTTCTTATATTCTAAGTTTTTCAGTGCAACTCACTCATATACTATGTACTACACTGTGCGTTTCTTATATTCTAAGTTTTTCAGTGCAACTCACTCATATACTATGTACTACACTGTGCGTTTCTTATATTCTAAGTTTTTCAGTGCAACTCACTCATATACTATGTACTACACTGTGCGTTTCTTATATTCTAAGTTTTTCAGTGCAACTCACTCATATACTATGTACTACACTGTGCGTTTCTTATATTCTAAGTTTTTCAGTGCAACTCACTCATATACTATGTACTACACTGTGCGTTTCTTATATTCTAAGTTTTTCAGTGCAACTCACTCATATACTATGTACTACACTGTGCGTTTCTTATATTCTAAGTTTTTCAGTGCAACTCACTCATATACTATGTACTACACTGTGCGTTTCTTATATTCTAAGTTTTGCAGTGCAACTCACTCATATACTATGTACTACACTGTGCGTTTCTTATATTCTAAGTTTTTCAGTGCAACTCACTCATATACTATGTACTACACTGTGCGTTTCTTATATTCTAAGTTTTTCAGTGCAACTCACTCATATACTATGTACTACACTGTGCGTTTCTTATATTCTAAGTTTTTGAGTGCAACTCACTCATATACTATGTACTACACTGTGCGTTTCTTATATTCTAAGTTTTTCAGTGCAACTCACTCATATACTATGTACTACACTGTGCGTTTCTTATATTCTAAGTTTTTCAGTGCAACTCACTCATATACTATGTACTACACTGTGCGTTTCTTATATTCTAAGTTTTTCAGTGCAACTCACTCATATACTATGTACTACACTGAGCGTTTCTTATATTCTAAGTTTTTCAGTGCAACTCACTCATATACTATGTACTACACTGTGCGTTTCTTATATTCTAAGTTTTTCAGTGCAACTCACTCATATACTATGTACTACACTGTGCGTTTCTTATATTCTAAGTTTTTCAGTGCAACTCACTCATATACTATGTACTACACTGTGCGTTTCTTATATTCTAAGTTTTTCAGTGCAACTCACTCATATACTATGTACTACACTGTGCGTTTCTTATATTCTAAGTTTTTCAGTGCAACTCATTCATATACTATGTACTACACTGTGCATTTCGTGTAATGCGGGTTTTTCAGTAAATTCTAAGTTTTTCAGTGCAACTCACTCATATACTATGTACTACACTGTGCGTTTCTTATATTCTAAGTTTTTCAGTGCAACTCACTCATATACTATGTACTACACTGTGCGTTTCTTATATTCTAAGTTTTTCAGTGCAACTCACTCATATACTATGTACTACACTGTGCATTTCGTGTAATGCGGGTTTTTCAGTAAATTCTAAGTTTTTCAGTGCAACTCACTCATATACTATGTACTACACTGTGCGTTTCTTATATTCTAAGTTTTTCAGTGCAACTCACTCATATACTATGTACTACACTGTGCGTTTCTTATATTCTAAGTTTTTCAGTGCAATGCACTCATATACTATGTACTACACTGTGCGTTTCTTATATTCTAAGTTTTTCAGTGCAACCCACTCATATACTATGTACTACACTGTGCGTTTCTTATATTCTAAGTTTTTCAGTGCAACTCACTCATATACTATGTACTACACTGTGCGTTTCTTATATTCTAAGTTTTTCAGTGCAACTCACTCATATGCTATGTACTACACTGTGCATTTCGTGTAATGCGGGTTTTTCAGTAAATTCTAAGTTTTTGAGTGCAACTCACTCATATACTATGTACTACACTGTGCGTTTCTTATATTCTAAGTTTTTCAGTGCAACTCACTCATATACTATGTACTACACTGTGCGTTTCTTATATTCTAAGTTTTTCAGTGCAACTCACTCATATACTATGTACTACACTGTGCGTTTCTTATATTCTAAGTTTTTCAGTGCAACTCACTCATATACTATGTACTACACTGTGCGTTTCTTATATTCTAAGTTTTTCAGTGCAACTCACTCATATACTATGTACTACACTGTGCGTTTCTTATATTCTAAGTTTTTCAGTGCAACTCACTCATATACTATGTACTACACTGTGCGTTTCTTATATTCTAAGTTTTTCAGTGCAACTCACTCATATACTATGTACTACACTGTGCGTTTCTTATATTCTAAGTTTTTCAGTGCAACTCACTCATATACTATGTACTACACTGTGCGTTTCTTATATTCTAAGTTTTTCAGTGCAACTCACTCATATACTATGTACTACACTGTGCGTTTCTTATATTCTAAGTTTTTCAGTGCAACTCACTCATATACTATGTACTACACTGTGCGTTTCTTATATTCTAAGTTTTTCAGTGCAACTCACTCATATACTATGTACTACACTGAGCGTTTCTTATATTCTAAGTTTTTCAGTGCAACTCACTCATATACTATGTACTACACTGTGCGTTTCTTATATTCTAAGTTTTTCAGTGCAACTCACTCATATACTATGTACTACACTGTGCGTTTCTTATATTCTAAGTTTTTCAGTGCAACTCACTCATATACTATGTACTACACTGTGCGTTTCTTATATTCTAAGTTTTTCAGTGCAACTCACTCATATACTATGTACTACACTGTGCGTTTCTTATATTCTAAGTTTTTCAGTGCAACTCACTCATATACTATGTACTACACTGTGCATTTCGTGTAATGCGGGTTTTTCAGTAAATTCTAAGTTTTTCAGTGCAACTCACTCATATACTATGTACTACACTGTGCGTTTCTTATATTCTAAGTTTTTCAGTGCAACTCACTCATATACTATGTACTACACTGTGCGTTTCTTATATTCTAAGTTTTTCAGTGCAACTCACTCATATACTATGTACTACACTGTGCGTTTCTTATATTCTAAGTTTTTCCGTGCAACTCACTCATATACTATGTACTACACTGTGCATTTCGTGTAATGCGGGTTTTTCAGTAAATTCTAAGTTTTTCAGTGCAACTCACTCATATACTATGTACTACACTGTGCGTTTCTTATATTCTAAGTTTTTCAGTTCAACTCACTCATATACTATGTACTACACTGTGCGTTTCTTATATTCTAAGTTTTTGAGTGCAACTCACTCATATACTATGTACTACACTGTGCGTTTCTTATATTCTAAGTTTTTCAGTGCAACTCACTCATATAGTATGTACTACACTGTGCGTTTCTTATATTCTAAGTTTTTCAGTGCAACTCACTCATATACTATGTACTACACTGTGCGTTTCTTATATTCTAAGTTTTTCAGTGCAACTCACTCATATACTATGTACTACACTGTGCGTTTCTTATATTCTAAGTTTTTCAGTGCAACTCACTCATATACTATGTACTACACTGTGCATTTCGTGTAATGCGGGTTTTTCAGTAAATTCTAAGTTTTTCAGTGCAACTCACTCATATACTATGTACTACACTGTGCGTTTCTTATATTCTAAGTTTTTCAGTGCAACTCACTCATATACTATGTACTACACTGTGCGTTTCTTATATTCTAAGTTTTTCAGTGCAACTCACTCATATACTATGTACTACACTGTGCATTTCGTGTAATGCGGGTTTTTCAGTAAATTCTAAGTTTTTCAGTGCAACTCACTCATATACTATGTACTACACTGTGCGTTTCTTATATTCTAAGTTTTTCAGTGCAACTCACTCATATACTATGTACTACACTGTGCGTTTCTTATATTCTAAGTTTTTCAGTGCAACTCACTCATATACTATGTACTACACTGTGCGTTTCTTATATTCTAAGTTTTTCAGTGCAACTCACTCATATACTATGTACTACACTGTGCGTTTCTTATATTCTAAGTTTTTCAGTGCAACTCACTCATATACTATGTACTACACTGTGCGTTTCTTATATTCTAAGTTTTTCAGTGCAACTCACTCATATACTATGTACTACACTGTGCGTTTCTTATATTCTAAGTTTTTCAGTGCAACTCACTCATATACTATGTACTACACTGAGCGTTTCTTATATTCTAAGTTTTTCAGTGCAACTCACTCATATACTATGTACTACACTGTGCGTTTCTTATATTCTAAGTTTTTCAGTGCAACTCACTCATATACTATGTACTACACTGTGCGTTTCTTATATTCTAAGTTTTTCAGTGCAACTCACTCATATACTATGTACTACACTGTGCGTTTCTTATATTCTAAGTTTTTCAGTGCAACTCACTCATATACTATGTACTACACTGTGCGTTTCTTATATTCTAAGTTTTTCAGTGCAACTCACTCATATACTATGTACTACACTGTGCATTTCGTGTAATGCGGGTTTTTCAGTAAATTCTAAGTTTTTCAGTGCAACTCACTCATATACTATGTACTACACTGTGCGTTTCTTATATTCTAAGTTTTTCAGTGCAACTCACTCATATACTATGTACTACACTGTGCGTTTCTTATATTCTAAGTTTTTCAGTGCAACTCACTCATATACTATGTACTACACTGTGCGTTTCTTATATTCTAAGTTTTTCCGTGCAACTCACTCATATACTATGTACTACACTGTGCATTTCGTGTAATGCGGGTTTTTCAGTAAATTCTAAGTTTTTCAGTGCAACTCACTCATATACTATGTACTACACTGTGCGTTTCTTATATTCTAAGTTTTTCAGTTCAACTCACTCATATACTATGTACTACACTGTGCGTTTCTTATATTCTAAGTTTTTGAGTGCAACTCACTCATATACTATGTACTACACTGTGCGTTTCTTATATTCTAAGTTTTTCAGTGCAACTCACTCATATAGTATGTACTACACTGTGCGTTTCTTATATTCTAAGTTTTTCAGTGCAACTCACTCATATACTATGTACTACACTGTGCGTTTCTTATATTCTAAGTTTTTCAGTGCAACTCACTCATATACTATGTACTACACTGGGCGTTTCTTATATTCTAAGTTTTTCAGTGCAACTCACTCATATACTATGTACTACACTGTGCGTTTCTTATATTCTAAGTTTTTCAGTGCAACTCACTCATATACTATGTACTACACTGTGCGTTTCTTATATTCTAAGTTTTTCAGTGCAACTCACTCATATACTATGTACTACACTGTGCGTTTCTTATATTCTAAGTTTTTCAGTGCAACTCATTCATATACTATGTACTACACTGTGCATTTCGTGTAATGCGGGTTTTTCAGTAAATTCTAAGTTTTTCAGTGCAACTCACTCATATACTATGTACTACACTGTGCGTTTCTTATATTCTAAGTTTTTCAGTGCAACTCACTCATATACTATGTACTACACTGTGCGTTTCTTATATTCTAAGTTTTTCAGTGCAATGCACTCATATACTATGTACTACACTGTGCGTTTCTTATATTCTAAGTTTTTCAGTGCAACCCACTCATATACTATGTACTACACTGTGCGTTTCTTATATTCTAAGTTTTTCAGTGCAACTCACTCATATACTATGTACTACACTGTGCGTTTCTTATATTCTAAGTTTTTCAGTGCAACTCACTCATATGCTATGTACTACACTGTGCATTTCGTGTAATGCGGGTTTTTCAGTAAATTCTAAGTTTTTGAGTGCAACTCACTCATATACTATGTACTACACTGTGCGTTTCTTATATTCTAAGTTTTTCAGTGCAACTCACTCATATACTATGTACTACACTGTGCGTTTCTTATATTCTAAGTTTTTCCGTGCAACTCACTCATATACTATGTACTACACTGTGCATTTCGTGTAATGCGGGTTTTTCAGTAAATTCTAAGTTTTTCAGTGCAACTCACTCATATACTATGTACTACACTGTGCGTTTCTTATATTCTAAGTTTTTCAGTTCAACTCACTCATATACTATGTACTACACTGTGCGTTTCTTATATTCTAAGTTTTTGAGTGCAACTCACTCATATACTATGTACTACACTGTGCGTTTCTTATATTCTAAGTTTTTCAGTGCAACTCACTCATATAGTATGTACTACACTGTGCGTTTCTTATATTCTAAGTTTTTCAGTGCAACTCACTCATATACTATGTACTACACTGTGCGTTTCTTATATTCTAAGTTTTTCAGTGCAACTCACTCATATACTATGTACTACACTGGGCGTTTCTTATATTCTAAGTTTTTCAGTGCAACTCACTCATATACTATGTACTACACTGTGCGTTTCTTATATTCTAAGTTTTTCAGTGCAACTCACTCATATACTATGTACTACACTGTGCGTTTCTTATATTCTAAGTTTTTCAGTGCAACTCACTCATATACTATGTACTACACTGTGCGTTTCTTATATTCTAAGTTTTTCAGTGCAACTCACTCATATACTATGTACTACACTGTGCATTTCGTGTAATGCGGGTTTTTCAGTAAATTCTAAGTTTTTCAGTGCAACTCACTCATATACTATGTACTACACTGTGCGTTTCTTATATTCTAAGTTTTTCAGTGCAACTCACTCATATACTATGTACTACACTGTGCGTTTCTTATATTCTAAGTTTTTCAGTGCAATGCACTCATATACTATGTACTACACTGTGCGTTTCTTATATTCTAAGTTTTTCAGTGCAACCCACTCATATACTATGTACTACACTGTGCGTTTCTTATATTCTAAGTTTTTCAGTGCAACTCACTCATATACTATGTACTACACTGTGCGTTTCTTATATTCTAAGTTTTTCAGTGCAACTCACTCATATGCTATGTACTACACTGTGCATTTCGTGTAATGCGGGTTTTTCAGTAAATTCTAAGTTTTTGAGTGCAACTCACTCATATACTATGTACTACACTGTGCGTTTCTTATATTCTAAGTTTTTCAGTGCAACTCACTCATATACTATGTACTACACTGTGCGTTTCTTATATTCTAAGTTTTTCAGTTCAACTCACTCATATACTATGTACTACACTGTGCGTTTCTTATATTCTAAGTTTTTGAGTGCAACTCACTCATATACTATGTACTACACTGTGCGTTTCTTATATTCTAAGTTTTTCAGTGCAACTCACTCATATAGTATGTACTACACTGTGCGTTTCTTATATTCTAAGTTTTTCAGTGCAACTCACTCATATACTATGTACTACACTGTGCGTTTCTTATATTCTAAGTTTTTCAGTGCAACTCACTCATATACTATGTACTACACTGTGCGTTTCTTATATTCTAAGTTTTTCAGTGCAACTCACTCATATACTATGTACTACACTGTGCATTTCGTGTAATGCGGGTTTTTCAGTAAATTCTAAGTTTTTCAGTGCAACTCACTCATATACTATGTACTACACTGTGCGTTTCTTATATTCTAAGTTTTTCAGTGCAACTCACTCATATACTATGTACTACACTGTGCGTTTCTTATATTCTAAGTTTTTCAGTGCAACTCACTCATATACTATGTACTACACTGTGCATTTCGTGTAATGCGGGTTTTTCAGTAAATTCTAAGTTTTTCAGTGCAACTCACTCATATACTATGTACTACACTGTGCGTTTCTTATATTCTAAGTTTTTCAGTGCAACTCACTCATATACTATGTACTACACTGTGCGTTTCTTATATTCTAAGTTTTTCAGTGCAACTCACTCATATACTATGTACTACACTGTGCGTTTCTTATATTCTAAGTTTTTCAGTGCAACTCACTCATATACTATGTACTACACTGTGCGTTTCTTATATTCTAAGTTTTTCAGTGCAACTCACTCATATACTATGTACTACACTGTGCGTTTCTTATATTCTAAGTTTTTCAGTGCAACTCACTCATATACTATGTACTACACTGTGCGTTTCTTATATTCTAAGTTTTTCAGTGCAACTCACTCATATACTATGTACTACACTGAGCGTTTCTTATATTCTAAGTTTTTCAGTGCAACTCACTCATATACTATGTACTACACTGTGCGTTTCTTATATTCTAAGTTTTTCAGTGCAACTCACTCATATACTATGTACTACACTGTGCGTTTCTTATATTCTAAGTTTTTCAGTGCAACTCACTCATATACTATGTACTACACTGTGCGTTTCTTATATTCTAAGTTTTTCAGTGCAACTCACTCATATACTATGTACTACACTGTGCGTTTCTTATATTCTAAGTTTTTCAGTGCAACTCACTCATATACTATGTACTACACTGTGCATTTCGTGTAATGCGGGTTTTTCAGTAAATTCTAAGTTTTTCAGTGCAACTCACTCATATACTATGTACTACACTGTGCGTTTCTTATATTCTAAGTTTTTCAGTGCAACTCACTCATATACTATGTACTACACTGTGCGTTTCTTATATTCTAAGTTTTTCAGTGCAACTCACTCATATACTATGTACTACACTGTGCGTTTCTTATATTCTAAGTTTTTCCGTGCAACTCACTCATATACTATGTACTACACTGTGCATTTCGTGTAATGCGGGTTTTTCAGTAAATTCTAAGTTTTTCAGTGCAACTCACTCATATACTATGTACTACACTGTGCGTTTCTTATATTCTAAGTTTTTCAGTTCAACTCACTCATATACTATGTACTACACTGTGCGTTTCTTATATTCTAAGTTTTTGAGTGCAACTCACTCATATACTATGTACTACACTGTGCGTTTCTTATATTCTAAGTTTTTCAGTGCAACTCACTCATATAGTATGTACTACACTGTGCGTTTCTTATATTCTAAGTTTTTCAGTGCAACTCACTCATATACTATGTACTACACTGTGCGTTTCTTATATTCTAAGTTTTTCAGTGCAACTCACTCATATACTATGTACTACACTGGGCGTTTCTTATATTCTAAGTTTTTCAGTGCAACTCACTCATATACTATGTACTACACTGTGCGTTTCTTATATTCTAAGTTTTTCAGTGCAACTCACTCATATACTATGTACTACACTGTGCGTTTCTTATATTCTAAGTTTTTCAGTGCAACTCACTCATATACTATGTACTACACTGTGCGTTTCTTATATTCTAAGTTTTTCAGTGCAACTCATTCATATACTATGTACTACACTGTGCATTTCGTGTAATGCGGGTTTTTCAGTAAATTCTAAGTTTTTCAGTGCAACTCACTCATATACTATGTACTACACTGTGCGTTTCTTATATTCTAAGTTTTTCAGTGCAACTCACTCATATACTATGTACTACACTGTGCGTTTCTTATATTCTAAGTTTTTCAGTGCAATGCACTCATATACTATGTACTACACTGTGCGTTTCTTATATTCTAAGTTTTTCAGTGCAACCCACTCATATACTATGTACTACACTGTGCGTTTCTTATATTCTAAGTTTTTCAGTGCAACTCACTCATATACTATGTACTACACTGTGCGTTTCTTATATTCTAAGTTTTTCAGTGCAACTCACTCATATGCTATGTACTACACTGTGCATTTCGTGTAATGCGGGTTTTTCAGTAAATTCTAAGTTTTTGAGTGCAACTCACTCATATACTATGTACTACACTGTGCGTTTCTTATATTCTAAGTTTTTCAGTGCAACTCACTCATATACTATGTACTACACTGTGCGTTTCTTATATTCTAAGTTTTTCCGTGCAACTCACTCATATACTATGTACTACACTGTGCATTTCGTGTAATGCGGGTTTTTCAGTAAATTCTAAGTTTTTCAGTGCAACTCACTCATATACTATGTACTACACTGTGCGTTTCTTATATTCTAAGTTTTTCAGTTCAACTCACTCATATACTATGTACTACACTGTGCGTTTCTTATATTCTAAGTTTTTGAGTGCAACTCACTCATATACTATGTACTACACTGTGCGTTTCTTATATTCTAAGTTTTTCAGTGCAACTCACTCATATAGTATGTACTACACTGTGCGTTTCTTATATTCTAAGTTTTTCAGTGCAACTCACTCATATACTATGTACTACACTGTGCGTTTCTTATATTCTAAGTTTTTCAGTGCAACTCACTCATATACTATGTACTACACTGGGCGTTTCTTATATTCTAAGTTTTTCAGTGCAACTCACTCATATACTATGTACTACACTGTGCGTTTCTTATATTCTAAGTTTTTCAGTGCAACTCACTCATATACTATGTACTACACTGTGCGTTTCTTATATTCTAAGTTTTTCAGTGCAACTCACTCATATACTATGTACTACACTGTGCGTTTCTTATATTCTAAGTTTTTCAGTGCAACTCACTCATATACTATGTACTACACTGTGCATTTCGTGTAATGCGGGTTTTTCAGTAAATTCTAAGTTTTTCAGTGCAACTCACTCATATACTATGTACTACACTGTGCGTTTCTTATATTCTAAGTTTTTCAGTGCAACTCACTCATATACTATGTACTACACTGTGCGTTTCTTATATTCTAAGTTTTTCAGTGCAATGCACTCATATACTATGTACTACACTGTGCGTTTCTTATATTCTAAGTTTTTCAGTGCAACCCACTCATATACTATGTACTACACTGTGCGTTTCTTATATTCTAAGTTTTTCAGTGCAACTCACTCATATACTATGTACTACACTGTGCGTTTCTTATATTCTAAGTTTTTCAGTGCAACTCACTCATATGCTATGTACTACACTGTGCATTTCGTGTAATGCGGGTTTTTCAGTAAATTCTAAGTTTTTGAGTGCAACTCACTCATATACTATGTACTACACTGTGCGTTTCTTATATTCTAAGTTTTTCAGTGCAACTCACTCATATACTATGTACTACACTGTGCGTTTCTTATATTCTAAGTTTTTCAGTGCAACTCACTCATATACTATGTACTACACTGTGCGTTTCTTATATTCTAAGTTTTTCAGTGCAACTCACTCATATACTATGTACTACACTGTGCGTTTCTTATATTCTAAGTTTTTCAGTGCAACTCACTCATATACTATGTACTACACTGTGCGTTTCTTATATTCTAAGTTTTTCAGTGCAACTCACTCATATACTATGTACTACACTCTGCGTTTCTTATATTCTAAGTTTTTCAGTGCAACTCACTCATATACTATGTACTACACTGTGCGTTTCTTATATTCTAAGTTTTTCAGTGCAACTCACTCATATACTATGTACTACACTGTGCGTTTCTTATATTCTAAGTTTTTCAGTGCAACTCACTCATATACTATGTACTACACTGTGCATTTCGTGTAATGCGGGTTTTTCAGTAAATTCTAAGTTTTTCAGTGCAACTCACTCATATACTATGTACTACACTGTGCGTTTCTTATATTCTAAGTTTTTCAGTGCAACTCACTCATATAGTATGTACTACACTGTGCGTTTCTTATATTCTAAGTTTTTCAGTGCAACTCACTAATATACTATGTACTACACTGTGCGTTTCTTATATTCTAAGTTTTTCAGTGCAACTCACTCATATACTATGTACTACACTGGGCGTTTCTTATATTCTAAGTTTTTCAGTGCAACTCACTCATATACTATGTACTACACTGTGCGTTTCTTATATTCTAAGTTTTTCAGTGCAACTCACTCATATACTATGTACTACACTGTGCGTTTCTTATATTCTAAGTTTTTCAGTGCAACTCACTCATATACTATGTACTACACTGTGCGTTTCTTATATTCTAAGTTTTTCAGTGCAACTCACTCATATACTATGTACTACACTGTGCATTTCGTGTAATGCGGGTTTTTCAGTAAATTCTAAGTTTTTCAGTGCAACTCACTCATATACTATGTACTACACTGTGCGTTTCTTATATTCTAAGTTTTTCAGTGCAACTCACTCATATACTATGTACTACACTGTGCGTTTCTTATATTCTAAGTTTTTCAGTGCAATGCACTCATATACTATGTACTACACTGTGCGTTTCTTATATTCTAAGTTTTTCAGTGCAACCCACTCATATACTATGTACTACACTGTGCGTTTCTTATATTCTAAGTTTTTCAGTGCAACTCACTCATATACTATGTACTACACTGTGCGTTTCTTATATTCTAAGTTTTTCAGTGCAACTCACTCATATGCTATGTACTACACTGTGCATTTCGTGTAATGCGGGTTTTTCAGTAAATTCTAAGTTTTTGAGTGCAACTCACTCATATACTATGTACTACACTGTGCGTTTCTTATATTCTAAGTTTTTCAGTGCAACTCACTCATATACTATGTACTACACTGTGCGTTTCTTATATTCTAAGTTTTTCAGTGCAACTCACTCATATACTATGTACTACACTGTGCGTTTCTTATATTCTAAGTTTTTCAGTGCAACTCACTCATATACTATGTACTACACTGTGCGTTTCTTATATTCTAAGTTTTTCAGTGCAACCCACTCATATACTATGTACTACACTGTGCGTTTCTTATATTCTAAGTTTTTCAGTGCAACTCACTCATATACTATGTACTACACTGTGCGTTTCTTATATTCTAAGTTTTTCAGTGCAACTCACTCATATGCTATGTACTACACTGTGCATTTCGTGTAATGCGGGTTTTTCAGTAAATTCTAAGTTTTTGAGTGCAACTCACTCATATACTATGTACTACACTGTGCGTTTCTTATATTCTAAGTTTTTCAGTGCAACTCACTCATATACTATGTACTACACTGTGCGTTTCTTATATTCTAAGTTTTTCAGTGCAACTCACTCATATACTATGTACTACACTGTGCGTTTCTTATATTCTAAGTTTTTCAGTGCAACTCACTCATATACTATGTACTACACTGTGCGTTTCTTATATTCTAAGTTTTTCAGTGCAACTCACTCATATACTATGTACTACACTGTGCGTTTCTTATATTCTAAGTTTTTCAGTGCAACTCACTCATATACTATGTACTACACTGTGCGTTTCTTATATTCTAAGTTTTTCAGTGCAACTCACTCATATACTATGTACTACACTGTGCGTTTCTTATATTCTAAGTTTTTCAGTGCAACTCACTCATATACTATGTACTACTCTGTGCATTTCGTGTAATGCGGGTTTTTCAGTAAATTCTAAGTTTTTCAGTGCAACTCACTCATATACTATGTACTACACTGTGCGTTTCTTATATTCTAAGTTTTTCAGTGCAACTCACTCATATAGTATGTACTACACTGTGCGTTTCTTATATTCTAAGTTTTTCAGTGCAACTCACTCATATACTATGTACTACACTGTGCGTTTCTTATATTCTAAGTTTTTCAGTGCAACTCACTCATACTATGTACTACACTGGGCGTTTCTTATATTCTAAGTTTTTCAGTGCAACTCACTCATATACTATGTACTACACTGTGCGTTTCTTATATTCTAAGTTTTTCAGTGCAACTCACTCATATACTATGTACTACACTGTGCGTTTCTTATATTCTAAGTTTTTCAGTGCAACTCACTCATATACTATGTACTACACTGTGCGTTTCTTATATTCTAAGTTTTTCAGTGCAACTCACTCATATACTATGTACTACACTGTGCATTTCGTGTAATGCGGGTTTTTCAGTAAATTCTAAGTTTTTCAGTGCAACTCACTCATATACTATGTACTACACTGTGCGTTTCTTATATTCTAAGTTTTTCAGTGCAACTCACTCATATACTATGTACTACACTGTGCGTTTCTTATATTCTAAGTTTTTCAGTGCAATGCACTCATATACTATGTACTACACTGTGCGTTTCTTATATTCTAAGTTTTTCAGTGCAACCCACTCATATACTATGTACTACACTGTGCGTTTCTTATATTCTAAGTTTTTCAGTGCAACTCACTCATATACTATGTACTACACTGTGCGTTTCTTATATTCTAAGTTTTTCAGTGCAACTCACTCATATGCTATGTACTACACTGTGCATTTCGTGTAATGCGGGTTTTTCAGTAAATTCTAAGTTTTTGAGTGCAACTCACTCATATACTATGTACTACACTGTGCGTTTCTTATATTCTAAGTTTTTGAGTGCAACTCACTCATATACTATGTACTACACTGTGCGTTTCTTATATTCTAAGTTTTTCAGTGCAACTCACTCATATACTATGTACTACACTGTGCGTTTCTTATATTCTAAGTTTTTCAGTGCAACTCACTCATATACTATGTACTACACTGTGCGTTTCTTATATTCTAAGTTTTTCAGTGCAACTCACTCATATACTATGTACTACACTGTGCGTTTCTTATATTCTAAGTTTTTCAGTGCAACTCACTCATATACTATGTACTACACTGTGCGTTTCTTATATTCTAAGTTTTTCAGTGCAACTCACTCATATACTATGTACTACACTGTGCGTTTCTTATATTCTAAGTTTTTCAGTGCAACTCACTCATATACTATGTACTACACTGTGCGTTTCTTATATTCTAAGTTTTTCAGTGCAACTCACTCATATACTATGTACTACACTGTGCATTTCGTGTAATGCGGGTTTTTCAGTAAATTCTAAGTTTTTCAGTGCAACTCACTCATATACTATGTACTACACTGTGCGTTTCTTATATTCTAAGTTTTTCAGTGCAACTCACTCATATACTATGTACTACACTGTGCGTTTCTTATATTCTAAGTTTTTCAGTGCAACTCACTCATATACTATGTACTATACTGTGCGTTTCTTATATTCTAAGTTTTTCAGTGCAACTCACTCATATAGTATGTACTACACTGTGCGTTTCTTATATTCTAAGTTTTTCAGTGCAACTCACTCATATACTATGTACTACACTGTGCGTTTCTTATATTCTAAGTTTTTCAGTTCAACTCACTCATATACTATGTACTACACTGTGCATTTCGTGTAATGCGGGTTTTTCAGTAAATTCTAAGTTTTTCAGTGCAACTCACTCATATACTATGTACTACACTGTGCGTTTCTTATATTCTAAGTTTTTCAGTGCAACTCACTCATATACTATGTACTACACTGTGCGTTTCTTATATTCTAAGTTTTTCAGTGCAACTCACTCATATACTATGTACTACACTGTGCGTTTCTTATATTCTAAGTTTTTCAGTGCAACTCACTCATATACTATGTACTACACTGTGCGTTTCTTATATTCTAAGTTTTTCAGTGCAACTCACTCATATACTATGTACTACACTGTGCGTTTCTTATATTCTAAGTTTTTCAGTGCAACTCACTCATATACTATGTACTACACTGTGCGTTTCTTATATTCTAAGTTTTTCAGTGCAACTCACTCATATACTATGTACTACACTGTGCGTTTCTTATATTCTAAGTTTTTTAGTGCAACTCACTCATATACTATGTACTACACTGTGCGTTTCTTATATTCTAAGTTTTTCAGTGCAACTCACTCATATACTATGTACTACACTGTGCGTTTCTTATATTCTAAGTTTTTCAGTGCAACTCACTCATATACTATGTACTACACTGTGCGTTTCTTATATTCTAAGTTTTTCAGTGCAACTCACTCATATACTATGTACTACACTGTGCATTTCGTGTAATGCGGGTTTTTCAGTAAATTCTAAGTTTTTCAGTGCAACTCACTCATATACTATGTACTACACTGTGCGTTTCTTATATTCTAAGTTTTTCAGTGCAACTCACTCATATACTATGTACTACACTGTGCGTTTCTTATATTCTAAGTTTTTCAGTGCAACTCACTCATATACTATGTACTACACTGTGCGTTTCTTATATTCTAAGTTTTTCAGTGCAACTCACTCATATACTATGTACTACACTGTGCATTTCGTGTAATGCGGGTTTTTCAGTAAATTCTAAGTTTTTCAGTGCAACTCACTCATATACTATGTACTACACTGTGCGTTTCTTATATTCTAAGTTTTTCAGTGCAACTCACTCATATACTATGTACTACACTGTGCGTTTCTTATATTCTAAGTTTTTCAGTGCAATGCACTCATATACTATGTACTACACTGTGCGTTTCTTATATTCTAAGTTTTTCAGTGCAACCCACTCATATACTATGTACTACACTGTGCGTTTCTTATATTCTAAGTTTTTCAGTGCAACTCACTCATATACTATGTACTACACTGTGCGTTTCTTATATTCTAAGTTTTTCAGTGCAACTCACTCATATGCTATGTACTACACTGTGCATTTCGTGTAATGCGGGTTTTTCAGTAAATTCTAAGTTTTTGAGTGCAACTCACTCATATACTATGTACTACACTGTGCGTTTCTTATATTCTAAGTTTTTCAGTGCAACTCACTCATATACTATGTACTACACTGTGCGTTTCTTATATTCTAAGTTTTTCAGTGCAACTCACTCATATACTATGTACTACACTGTGCGTTTCTTATATTCTAAGTTTTTCAGTGCAACTCACTCATATACTATGTACTACACTGTGCGTTTCTTATATTCTAAGTTTTTCAGTGCAACCCACTCATATACTATGTACTACACTGTGCGTTTCTTATATTCTAAGTTTTTCAGTGCAACTCACTCATATACTATGTACTACACTGTGCGTTTCTTATATTCTAAGTTTTTCAGTGCAACTCACTCATATGCTATGTACTACACTGTGCATTTCGTGTAATGCGGGTTTTTCAGTAAATTCTAAGTTTTTGAGTGCAACTCACTCATATACTATGTACTACACTGTGCGTTTCTTATATTCTAAGTTTTTCAGTGCAACTCACTCATATACTATGTACTACACTGTCTGTGCGTTTCTTATATTCTAAGTTTTTCAGTGCAACTCACTCATATACTATGTACTACACTGTGCGTTTCTTATATTCTAAGTTTTTCAGTGCAACTCACTCATATACTATGTACTACACTGTGCGTTTCTTATATTCTAAGTTTTTCAGTGCAACTCACTCATATACTATGTACTACACTGTGCGTTTCTTATATTCTAAGTTATCAGTGCAACTCACTCATATACTATGTACTACACTGTGCGTTTCTTATATTCTAAGTTTTTCAGTGCAACTCACTCATATACTATGTACTACACTGTGCGTTTCTTATATTCTAAGTTTTTCAGTGCAACTCACTCATATACTATGTACTACACTGTGCGTTTCTTATATTCCAAGTTTTTCAGTGCAACTCACTCATATACTATGTACTACACTGTGCATTTCGTGTAATGCGGGTTTTTCAGTAAATTCTAAGTTTTTCAGTGCAACTCACTCATATACTATGTACTACACTGTGCGTTTCTTATATTCTAAGTTTTTCAGTGCAACTCACTCATATAGTATGTACTACACTGTGCGTTTCTTATATTCTAAGTTTTTCAGTGCCACTCACTCATATACTATGTACTACACTGTGCGTTTCTTATATTCTAAGTTTTTCAGTGCAACTCACTCATATACTATGTACTACACTGGGCGTTTCTTATATTCTAAGTTTTTCAGTGCAACTCACTCATATACTATGTACTACACTGTGCGTTTCTTATATTCTAAGTTTTTCAGTGCAACTCACTCATATACTATGTACTACACTGTGCGTTTCTTATATTCTAAGTTTTTCAGTGCAACTCACTCATATACTATGTACTACACTGTGCGTTTCTTATATTCTAAGTTTTTCAGTGCAACTCACTCATATACTATGTACTACACTGTGCATTTCGTGTAATGCGGGTTTTTCAGTAAATTCTAAGTTTTTCAGTGCAACTCACTCATATACTATGTACTACACTGTGCGTTTCTTATATTCTAAGTTTTTCAGTGCAACTCACTCATATACTATGTACTACACTGTGCGTTTCTTATATTCTAAGTTTTTCAGTGCAATGCACTCATATACTATGTACTACACTGTGCGTTTCTTATATTCTAAGTTTTTCAGTGCAACCCACTCATATACTATGTACTACACTGTGCGTTTTCTTATATTCTAAGTTTTTCAGTGCAACTCACTCATATACTATGTACTACACTGTGCGTTTCTTATATTCTAAGTTTTTCAGTGCAACTCACTCATATGCTATGTACTACACTGTGCATTTCGTGTAATGCGGGTTTTTCAGTAAATTCTAAGTTTTTGAGTGCAACTCACTCATATACTATGTACTACACTGTGCGTTTCTTATATTCTAAGTTTTTGAGTGCAACTCACTCATATACTATGTACTACACTGTGCGTTTCTTATATTCTAAGTTTTTCAGTGCAACTCACTCATATACTATGTACTACACTGTGCGTTTCTTATATTCTAAGTTTTTCAGTGCAACTCACTCATATACTATGTACTACACTGTGCGTTTCTTATATTCTAAGTTTTTCAGTGCAACTCACTCATATACTATGTACTACACTGTGCGTTTCTTATATTCTAAGTTTTTCAGTGCAACTCACTCATATACTATGTACTACACTGTGCGTTTCTTATATTCTAAGTTTTTCAGTGCAACTCACTCATATACTATGTACTACACTGTGCGTTTCTTATATTCTAAGTTTTTCAGTGCAACTCACTCATATACTATGTACTACACTGTGCGTTTCTTATATTCTAAGTTTTTCAGTGCAACTCACTCATATACTATGTACTACACTGTGCATTTCGTGTAATGCGGGTTTTTCAGTAAATTCTAAGTTTTTCAGTGCAACTCACTCATATACTATGTACTACACTGTGCGTTTCTTATATTCTAAGTTTTTCAGTGCAACTCACTCATATACTATGTACTACACTGTGCGTTTCTTATATTCTAAGTTTTTCAGTGCAACTCACTCATATACTAT
Source organism: Mus caroli (assembly GCF_978045245.1). NCBI lineage: Eukaryota > Metazoa > Chordata > Mammalia > Rodentia > Muridae > Mus > Mus caroli. Next base: position 359,081 of record NW_028227345.1, read on the forward strand.
GTACTATACTGTGCGTTTCTTATATTCTAAGTTTTTCAGTGCAACTCACTCATATAGTATGTACTACACTGTGCGTTTCTTATATTCTAAGTTTTTCAGTGCAACTCACTCATATACTATGTACTACACTGTGCGTTTCTTATATTCTAAGTTTTTCAGTTCAACTCACTCATATACTATGTACTACACTGTGCATTTCGTGTAATGCGGGTTTTTCAGTAAATTCTAAGTTTTTCAGTGCAACTCACTCATATACTATGTACTACACTGTGCGTTTCTTATATTCTAAGTTTTTCAGTTCAACTCACTCATATACTATGTACTACACTGTGCGTTTCTTATATTCTAAGTTTTTCAGTGCAACTCACTCATATACTATGTACTACACTGTGCGTTTCTTATATTCTAAGTTTTTCAGTGCAACTCACTCATATACTATGTACTACACTGTGCGTTTCTTATATTCTAAGTTTTTCAGTGCAACTCACTCATATACTATGTACTACACTGTGCGTTTCTTATATATTCTAAGTTTTTCAGTGCAACTCACTCATATACTATGTACTACACTGTGCGTTTCTTATATTCTAAGTTTTTCAGTGCAACTCACTCATATACTATGTACTACACTGTGCGTTTCTTATATTCTAAGTTTTTTAGTGCAACTCACTCATATACTATGTACTACACTGTGCGTTTCTTATATTCTAAGTTTTTCAGTGCAACTCACTCATATACTATGTACTACACTCTGCGTTTCTTATATTCTAAGTTTTTCAGTGCAACTCACTCATATACTATGTACTACACTGTGCGTTTCTTATATTCTAAGTTTTTCAGTGCAACTCACTCATATACTATGTACTACACTGTGCATTTCGTGTAATGCGGGTTTTTCAGTAAATTCTAAGTTTTTCAGTGCAACTCACTCATATACTATGTACTACACTGTGCGTTTCTTATATTCTAAGTTTTTCAGTGCAACTCACTCATATACTATGTACTACACTGTGCGTTTCTTATATTCTAAGTTTTTCAGTGCAACTCACTCATATACTATGTACTACACTGTGCGTTTCTTATATTCTAAGTTTTTCAGTGCAACTCACTCATATACTATGTACTACACTGTGCATTTCGTGTAATGCGGGTTTTTCAGTAAATTCTAAGTTTTTCAGTGCAACTCACTCATATACTATGTACTACACTGTGCGTTTCTTATATTCTAAGTTTTTCAGTGCAACTCACTCATATACTATGTACTACACTGTGCGTTTCTTATATTCTAAGTTTTTCAGTGCAACTCACTCATATACTATGTACTATACTGTGCGTTTCTTATATTCTAAGTTTTTCAGTGCAACTCACTCATATAGTATGTACTACACTGTGCGTTTCTTATATTCTAAGTTTTTCAGTGCAACTCACTCATATACTATGTACTACACTGTGCGTTTCTTATATTCTAAGTTTTTCAGTTCAACTCACTCATATACTATGTACTACACTGTGCATTTCGTGTAATGCGGGTTTTTCAGTAAATTCTAAGTTTTTCAGTGCAACTCACTCATATACTATGTACTACACTGTGCGTTTCTTATATTCTAAGTTTTTCAGTTCAACTCACTCATATACTATGTACTACACTGTGCGTTTCTTATATTCTAAGTTTTTCAGTGCAACTCACTCATATACTATGTACTACACTGTGCGTTTCTTATATTCTAAGTTTTTCTGTGCAACTCACTCATATACTATGTACTACACTGTGCGTTTCTTATATTCTAAGTTTTTCAGTGCAACTCACTCATATACTATGTACTACACTGTGCGTTTCTTATATTCTAAGTTTTTCAGTGCAACTCACTCATATACTATGTACTACACTGTGCGTTTCTTATATTCTAAGTTTTTCAGTGCAACTCACTCATATACTATGTACTACACTGTGCGTTTCTTATATTCTAAGTTTTTCAGTGCAACTCACTCATATACTATGTACTACACTGTGCGTTTCTTATATTCTAAGTTTTTCAGTGCAACTCACTCATATACTATGTACTACACTGTGCGTTTCTTATATTCTAAGTTTTTCAGTGCAACTCACTCATATACTATGTACTACACTGTGCGTTTCTTATATTCTAAGTTTTTCAGTGCAACTCACTCATATACTATGTACTACACTGTGCATTTCGTGTAATGCGGGTTTTTCAGTAAATTCTAAGTTTTTCAGTGCAACTCACTCATATACTATGTACTACACTGTGCGTTTCTTATATTCTAAGTTTTTCAGTGCAACTCACTCATATACTATGTACTACACTGTGCGTTTCTTATATTCTAAGTTTTTCAGTGCAACTCACTCATATACTATGTACTACACTGTGCATTTCTAATATTCTAAGTTTTTCAGTGCAACTCACTCATATACTATGTACTACACTGTGCGTTTCTTATATTCTAAGTTTTTCAGTGCAACTCACTCATATACTATGTACTACACTGTGCGTTTCTTATATTCTAAGTTTTTCAGTGCAACTCACTCATATGCTATGTACTACACTGTGCATTTCGTGTAATGCGGGTTTTTCAGTAAATTCTAAGTTTTTGAGTGCAACTCACTCATATACTATGTACTACACTGTGCGTTTCTTATATTCTAAGTTTTTGAGTGCAACTCACTCATATACTATGTACTACACTGTGCGTTTCTTATATTCTAAGTTTTTCAGTGCAACTCACTCATATACTATGTACTACACTGTGCGTTTCTTATATTCTAAGTTTTTCAGTGCAACTCACTCATATACTATGTACTACAATGTGCGTTTCTTATATTCTAAGTTTTTCAGTGCAACTCACTCATATACTATGTACTACACTGTGCGTTTCTTATATTCTAAGTTTTTCAGTGCAACTCACTCATATACTATGTACTACACTGTGCGTTTCTTATATTCTAAGTTTTTCAGTGCAACTCACTCATATACTATGTACTACACTGTGCATTTCGTGTAATGCGGGTTTTTCAGTAAATTCTAAGTTTTTCAGTGCAACTGACTCATATACTATGTACTACACTGTGCGTTTCTTATATTCTAAGTTTTTCAGTGCAACTCACTCATATACTATGTACTACACTGTGCGTTTCTTATATTCTAAGTTTTTCAGTGCAACTCACTCATATACTATGTACTACACTGTGCGTTTCTTATATTCTAAGTTTTTCAGTGCAACTAACTCATATACTATGTACTACACTGTGCGTTTCTTATATTCTAAGTTTTTCAGTGCAACTCACTCATATACTATGTACTACACTGTGCGTTTCTTATATTCTAAGTTTTTCAGTGCAACTCACTCATATACTATGTACTACACTGTGCGTTTCTTATATTCTAAGTTTTTCAGTGCAACTCACTCATATACTATGTACTACACTGTGCGTTTCTTATATTCTAAGTTTTTCAGTGCAACTCACTCATATACTATGTACTACACTGTGCATTTCGTGTAATGCGGGTTTTTCAGTAAATTCTAAGTTTTTCAGTGCAACTCACTCATATACTATGTACTACACTGTGCGTTTCTTATATTCTAAGTTTTTCAGTGCAACTCACTCATATACTATGTACTACACTGTGCGTTTCTTATATTCTAAGTTTTTCAGTGCAACTCATTCATATACTATGTAGTACACTGTGCGTTTCTTATATTCTAAGTTTTTCAGTGCAACTCACTCATATACTATGTACTACACTGTGCGTTTCTTATATTCTAAGTTTTTCAGTGCAACTCACTCATATACTATGTACTACACTGTGCGTTTCTTATATTCTAAGTTTTTCAGTGCAACTCACTCATATACTATGTACTACACTGTGCGTTTCTTATATTCTAAGTTTTTCAGTGCAACTCACTCATATACTATGTACTACACTGTGCGTTTCTTATATTTTAAGTTTTTCAGTGCAACTCACTCATATACGATGTACTACACTGTGCGTTTCTTATATTCTAAGTTTTTCAGTGGAACTCACTCATATACGATGTACTACACTGTGCGTTTCTTATATTCTAAGTTTTTCACTGCAACTCACTCATATACGATGTACTACACTGTGCGTTTCTTATATTCTAAGTTTTTCAGTGCAACTCACTCATATACTATGTAGTACACTGTGCGTTTCTTATATTCTAAGTTTTTCAGTGCAACTCACTCATATACTATGTACTACACTTCGCGTTTCTTATATTCTAAGTTTTTCAGTGCAACTCACTCATATACTATGTACTACACTGTGCATTTTGTGTAATGCGGGTTTTTCAGTAAATTCTAAGTTTTTCAGTGCAACTCACTCATATACTATGTACTACACTGTGCGTTTCTTATATTCTAAGTTTTTCAGTGCAACTCACTCATATACTATGTACTACACTGTGCGTTTCTTATATTCTAAGTTTTTCAGTGCAACTCACTCATATACTATGTACTACACTGTGCGTTTCTTATATTCTAAGTTTTTCAGTGCAACTCACTCATATACTATGTACTACACTGTCCGTTTCTTAAATTCTAAGTTTTTCAGTGCAACTCACTCATATACTATGTACTACACTGTGCGTTTCTTATATTCTAAGTTTTTCAGTGCAACTCACTCATATACTATGTACTACACTGTGCGTTTCTTATATTCTAAGTTTTTCAGTTCAACTCACTCATATACTATGTACTACACTGTGCGTTTCTTATATTCTAAGTTTTTCAGTGCAACTCACTCATATACTATGTACTACACTGTGCGTTTCTTATATTCTAAGTTTTTCAGTGCAACTCACTCATATACTATGTACTACACTGTGCGTTTCTTATATTCTAAGTTTTTCAGTGCAACTCACTCATATACTATGTACTACACTGTGCGTTTCTTATATTCTAAGTTTTACAGTGCAACTCACTCATATACTATGTACTACACTGTGCGTTTCTTATATTCTAAGTTTTTCAGTGCAACTCACTCATATACTATGTACTACACTGTGCGTTTCTTAAATTCTAAGTTTTTCAGTGCAACTCACTCATATACTATGTACTACACTGTGCGTTTCTTATATTCTAAGTTTTTCAGTGCAACTCACTCATATACTATGTACTACACTGTGCGTTTCTTATATTCTAAGTTTTTCAGTGCAACTCACTCATATACTATGTACTACACTGTGCGTTTCTTATATTCTAAGTTTTTCAGTGCAACTCACTCATATACTATGTACTACACTGTGCGTTTCTTATATTCTAAGTTTTTCAGTGCAACTCACTCATATACTATGTACTACACTGTGCGTTTCTTATATTCTAAGTTTTTCAGTGCAACTCACTCATATACTATGTACTACACTGTGCGTTTCTTATATTCTAAGTTTTTCAGTGCAACTCACTCATATACTATGTACTACACTGTGCGTTTCTTATATCTAAGTTTTTCAGTGCAACTCACTCATATACTATGTACTACCCTGTGCGTTTCTTATATTCTAAGTTTTTCAGTGCAACTCACTCATATACTATGTACTACACTGTGCGTTTCTTATATTCTAAGTTTTTCAGTGCAACTCACTCATATACTATGTACTACACTGTTTATTTCGTGTAATGCAGGTTTTTCAGTAAATTCTAAGTTTTTCAGTGCAACTCACTCATATACTATGTACTACACTGTGCGTTTCTTATATTCTAAGTTTTTCAGTGCAACTCACTCATATACTATGTACTACACTGTGCGTTTCTTATATTCTAAGTTTTTCAGTGCAACTCACTCATATACTATGTACTACACTGTGCGTTTCTTATATTCTAAGTTTTTCAGTGCAACTCACTCATATACTATGTACTACACTGTGCGTTTCTTATATTCTAAGTTTTTCAGTGCAACTCACTCATATACTATGTACTACACTGTGCATTTCGTGTAATGCGGGTTTTTCAGTAAATTCTAAGTTTTTCAGTGCAACTCACTCATATACTATGTACTACACTGTGCGTTTCTTATATTCTAAGTTTTTCAGTGCAACTCACTCATATACTATGTACTACACTGTGCGTTTCTTATATTCTAAGTTTTTCAGTGCAACTCATTCATATACTATGTAGTACACTGTGCGTTTCTTATATTCTAAGTTTTTCAGTGCAACTCACTCATATACTATGTACTACACTGTGCGTTTCTTATATTCTAAGTTTTTCAGTGCAACTCACTCATATACTATGTACTACACTGTGCGTTTCTTATATTCTAAGTTTTTCAGTGCAACTCACTCATATACTATGTACTACACTGTGCGTTTCTTATATTCTAAGTTTTTCAGTGCAACTCACTCATATACTATGTACTACACTGTGCGTTTCTTATATTTTAAGTTTTTCAGTGCAACTCACTCATATACGATGTACTACACTGTGCGTTTCTTATATTCTAAGTTTTTCAGTGGAACTCACTCATATACGATGTACTACACTGTGCGTTTCTTATATTCTAAGTTTTTCACTGCAACTCACTCATATACGATGTACTACACTGTGCGTTTCTTATATTCTAAGTTTTTCAGTGCAACTCACTCATATACTATGTAGTACACTGTGCGTTTCTTATATTCTAAGTTTTTCAGTGCAACTCACTCATATACTATGTACTACACTGTGCGTTTCTTATATTCTAAGTTTTTCAGTGCAACTCACTCATATACTATGTACTACACTGTGCATTTTGTGTAATGCGGGTTTTTCAGTAAATTCTAAGTTTTTCAGTGCAACTCACTCATATACTATGTACTACACTGTCCGTTTCTTAAATTCTAAGTTTTTCAGTGCAACTCACTCATATACTATGTACTACACTGTGCGTTTCTTATATTCTAAGTTTTTCAGTGCAACTCACTCATATACTATGTACTACACTGTGCGTTTCTTATATTCTAAGTTTTTCAGTTCAACTCACTCATATACTATGTACTACACTGTGCGTTTCTTATATTCTAAGTTTTTCAGTGCAACTCACTCATATACTATGTACTACACTGTGCGTTTCTTATATTCTAAGTTTTTCAGTGCAACTCACTCATATACTATGTACTACACTGTGCGTTTCTTATATTCTAAGTTTTTCAGTGCAACTCACTCATATACTATGTACTACACTGTGCGTTTCTTATATTCTAAGTTTTACAGTGCAACTCACTCATATACTATGTACTACACTGTGCGTTTCTTATATTCTAAGTTTTTCAGTGCAACACACTCATATACTATGTACTACACTGTGCGTTTCTTAAATTCTAAGTTTTTCAGTGCAACTCACTCATATACTATGTACTACACTGTGCGTTTCTTATATTCTAAGTTTTTCAGTGCAACTCACTCATATACTATGTACTACACTGTGCGTTTCTTATATTCTAAGTTTTTCAGTGCAACTCACTCATATACTATGTACTACACTGTGCGTTTCTTATATTCTAAGTTTTTCAGTGCAACTCACTCATATACTATGTACTACACTGTGCGTTTCTTATATTCTAAGTTTTTCAGTGCAACTCACTCATATACTATGTACTACACTGTGCGTTTCTTATATTCTAAGTTTTTCAGTGCAACTCACTCATATACTATGTACTACACTGTGCGTTTCTTATATTCTAAGTTTTTCAGTGCAACTCACTCATATACTATGTACTACACTGTGCGTTTCTTATATCTAAGTTTTTCAGTGCAACTCACTCATATACTATGTACTACCCTGTGCGTTTCTTATATTCTAAGTTTTTCAGTGCAACTCACTCATATACTATGTACTACACTGTGCGTTTCTTATATTCTAAGTTTTTCAGTGCAACTCACTCATATACTATGTACTACACTGTTTATTTCGTGTAATGCAGGTTTTTCAGTAAATTCTAAGTTTTTCAGTGCAACTCACTCATATACTATGTACTACACTGTGCGTTTCTTATATTCTAAGTTTTTCAGTGCAACTCACTCATACACTATGTACTACACTGTGCGTTTCTTATATTCTAAGTTTTTCAGTGCAACTCACTCATATACTATATACTACACTGTGCGTTTCTTATATTCTAAGTTTTTCAGTGCAACTCACTCATATACTATGTACTACACTGTGCGTTTCTTATATTCTAAGTTTTTCAGTGCAACTCACTCATATACTATGTACTACACTGGCGTTTCTTATATTCTAAGTTTTTGTGCAACTCACTCATATACTATGTACTACACTGTGCGTTTCTTATATTCTAAGTTTTTCAGTGCAACTCACTCATATACTATGTACTACACTGTGCGTTTCTTATATTCTAAATTTTTCAGTGCAACTCACTCATATACTATGTACTACACTGTGCATTTCGTGTAATGCGGGTTTTTCAGTAAATTCTAAGTTTTTCAGTGCAACTCACTCATATACTATGTACTACACTGTGCGTTTCTTATATTCTAAGTTTTTCAGTGCAACTCACTCATATACTATGTACTACACTGTGCGTTTCTTATATTCTAAGTTTTTCAGTGCAACTCACTCATATACTATGTACTACACTGTGCGTTTCTTATATTCTAAGTTTTTCAGTGCAACTCACTCATATACTATGTACTACACTGTGCGTTTCTTATATTCTAAGTTTTTCAGTGCAACTCACTCATATACTATGTACTACACTGTGCGTTTCTTATATTCTAAGTTTTTCAGTGCAACTCACTCATATACTATGTACTACACTGTGCGTTTCTTATATCTAAGTTTTTCAGTGCAACTCACTCATATACTATGTACTACCCTGTGCGTTTCTTATATTCTAAGTTTTTCAGTGCAACTCACTCATATACTATGTACTACACTGTGCGTTTCTTATATTCTAAGTTTTTCAGTGCAACTCACTCATATACTATGTACTACACTGTTTATTTCGTGTAATGCAGGTTTTTCAGTAAATTCTAAGTTTTTCAGTGCAACTCACTCATATACTATGTACTACACTGTGCGTTTCTTATATTCTAAGTTTTTCAGTGCAACTCACTCATACACTATGTACTACACTGTGCGTTTCTTATATTCTAAGTTTTTCAGTGCAACTCACTCATATAGTATATACTACACTGTGCGTTTCTTATATTCTAAGTTTTTCAGTGCAACTCACTCATATACTATGTACTACACTGTGCGTTTCTTATATTCTAAGTTTTTCAGTGCAACTCACTCATATACTATGTACTACACTGGCGTTTCTTATATTCTAAGTTTTTGTGCAACTCACTCATATACTATGTACTACACTGTGCGTTTCTTATATTCTAAGTTTTTCAGTGCAACTCACTCATATACTATGTACTACACTGTGCGTTTCTTATATTCTAAGTTTTTCAGTGCAACTCACTCATATACTATGTACTACACTGTGCGTTTCTTATATTTTAAGTTTTTCAGTGCAACTCACTCATATACGATGTACTACACTGTGCGTTTCTTATATTCTAAGTTTTTCAGTGGAACTCACTCATATACGATGTACTACACTGTGCGTTTCTTATATTCTAAGTTTTTCACTGCAACTCACTCATATACGATGTACTACACTGTGCGTTTCTTATATTCTAAGTTTTTCAGTGCAACTCACTCATATACTATGTAGTACACTGTGCGTTTCTTATATTCTAAGTTTTTCAGTGCAACTCACTCATATACTATGTACTACACTGTGCGTTTCTTATATTCTAAGTTTTTCAGTGCAACTCACTCATATACTATGTACTACACTGTGCATTTTGTGTAATGCGGGTTTTTCAGTAAATTCTAAGTTTTTCAGTGCAACTCACTCATATACTATGTACTACACTGTGCGTTCCTTATATTCTAAGTTTTTCAGTGCAACTCACTCATATACTATGTACTACACTGTGCGTTTCTTATATTCTAAGTTTTTCAGTGCAACTCACTCATATACTATGTACTACACTGTGCGTTTCTTATATTCTAAGTTTTTCAGTGCAACTCACTCATATACTATGTACTACACTGTCCGTTTCTTAAATTCTAAGTTTTTCAGTGCAACTCACTCATATACTATGTACTACACTGTGCGTTTCTTATATTCTAAGTTTTTCAGTGCAACTCACTCATATACTATGTACTACACTGTGCGTTTCTTATATTCTAAGTTTTTCAGTTCAACTCACTCATATACTATGTACTACACTGTGCGTTTCTTATATTCTAAGTTTTTCAGTGCAACTCACTCATATACTATGTACTACACTGTGCGTTTCTTATATTCTAAGTTTTTCAGTGCAACTCACTCATATACTATGTACTACACTGTGCGTTTCTTATATTCTAAGTTTTTCAGTGCAACTCACTCATATACTATGTACTACACTGTGCGTTTCTTATATTCTAAGTTTTACAGTGCAACTCACTCATATACTATGTACTACACTGTGCGTTTCTTATATTCTAAGTTTTTCAGTGCAACACACTCATATACTATGTACTACACTGTGCGTTTCTTAAATTCTAAGTTTTTCAGTGCAACTCACTCATATACTATGTACTACACTGTGCGTTTCTTATATTCTAAGTTTTTCAGTGCAACTCACTCATATACTATGTACTACACTGTGCGTTTCTTATATTCTAAGTTTTTCAGTGCAACTCACTCATATACTATGTACTACACTGTGCGTTTCTTATATTCTAAGTTTTTCAGTGCAACTCACTCATATACTATGTACTACACTGTGCGTTTCTTATATTCTAAGTTTTTCAGTGCAACTCACTCATATACTATGTACTACACTGTGCGTTTCTTATATTCTAAGTTTTTCAGTGCAACTCACTCATATACTATGTACTACACTGTGCGTTTCTTATATTCTAAGTTTTTCAGTGCAACTCACTCATATACTATGTACTACACTGGCGTTTCTTATATTCTAAGTTTTTGTGCAACTCACTCATATACTATGTACTACACTGTGCGTTTCTTATATTCTAAGTTTTTCAGTGCAACTCACTCATATACTATGTACTACACTGTGCGTTTCTTATATTCTAAGTTTTTCAGTGCAACTCACTCATATACTATGTACTACACTGTGCGTTTCTTATATTTTAAGTTTTTCAGTGCAACTCACTCATATACGATGTACTACACTGTGCGTTTCTTATATTCTAAGTTTTTCAGTGGAACTCACTCATATACGATGTACTACACTGTGCGTTTCTTATATTCTAAGTTTTTCACTGCAACTCACTCATATACGATGTACTACACTGTGCGTTTCTTATATTCTAAGTTTTTCAGTGCAACTCACTCATATACTATGTAGTACACTGTGCGTTTCTTATATTCTAAGTTTTTCAGTGCAACTCACTCATATACTATGTACTACACTGTGCGTTTCTTATATTCTAAGTTTTTCAGTGCAACTCACTCATATACTATGTACTACACTGTGCATTTTGTGTAATGCGGGTTTTTCAGTAAATTCTAAGTTTTTCAGTGCAACTCACTCATATACTATGTACTACACTGTGCGTTCCTTATATTCTAAGTTTTTCAGTGCAACTCACTCATATACTATGTACTACACTGTGCGTTTCTTATATTCTAAGTTTTTCAGTGCAACTCACTCATATACTATGTACTACACTGTGCGTTTCTTATATTCTAAGTTTTTCAGTGCAACTCACTCATATACTATGTACTACACTGTCCGTTTCTTAAATTCTAAGTTTTTCAGTGCAACTCACTCATATACTATGTACTACACTGTGCGTTTCTTATATTCTAAGTTTTTCAGTGCAACTCACTCATATACTATGTACTACACTGTGCGTTTCTTATATTCTAAGTTTTTCAGTTCAACTCACTCATATACTATGTACTACACTGTGCGTTTCTTATATTCTAAGTTTTTCAGTGCAACTCACTCATATACTATGTACTACACTGTGCGTTTCTTATATTCTAAGTTTTTCAGTGCAACTCACTCATATACTATGTACTACACTGTGCGTTTCTTATATTCTAAGTTTTTCAGTGCAACTCACTCATATACTATGTACTACACTGTGCGTTTCTTATATTCTAAGTTTTACAGTGCAACTCACTCATATACTATGTACTACACTGTGCGTTTCTTATATTCTAAGTTTTTCAGTGCAACACACTCATATACTATGTACTACACTGTGCGTTTCTTAAATTCTAAGTTTTTCAGTGCAACTCACTCATATACTATGTACTACACTGTGCGTTTCTTATATTCTAAGTTTTTCAGTGCAACTCACTCATATACTATGTACTACACTGTGCGTTTCTTATATTCTAAGTTTTTCAGTGCAACTCACTCATATACTATGTACTACACTGTGCGTTTCTTATATTCTAAGTTTTTCAGTGCAACTCACTCATATACTATGTACTACACTGTGCGTTTCTTATATTCTAAGTTTTTCAGTGCAACTCACTCATATACTATGTACTACACTGTGCGTTTCTTATATTCTAAGTTTTTCAGTGCAACTCACTCATATACTATGTACTACACTGTGCGTTTCTTATATTCTAAGTTTTTCAGTGCAACTCACTCATATACTATGTACTACACTGTGCGTTTCTTATATCTAAGTTTTTCAGTGCAACTCACTCATATACTATGTACTACCCTGTGCGTTTCTTATATTCTAAGTTTTTCAGTGCAACTCACTCATATACTATGTACTACACTGTGCGTTTCTTATATTCTAAGTTTTTCAGTGCAACTCACTCATATACTATGTACTACACTGTTTATTTCGTGTAATGCAGGTTTTTCAGTAAATTCTAAGTTTTTCAGTGCAACTCACTCATATACTATGTACTACACTGTGCGTTTCTTATATTCTAAGTTTTTCAGTGCAACTCACTCATACACTATGTACTACACTGTGCGTTTCTTATATTCTAAGTTTTTCAGTGCAACTCACTCATATACTATATACTACACTGTGCGTTTCTTATATTCTAAGTTTTTCAGTGCAACTCACTCATATACTATGTACTACACTGTGCGTTTCTTATATTCTAAGTTTTTCAGTGCAACTCACTCATATACTATGTACTACACTGGCGTTTCTTATATTCTAAGTTTTTGTGCAACTCACTCATATACTATGTACTACACTGTGCGTTTCTTATATTCTAAGTTTTTCAGTGCAACTCACTCATATACTATGTACTACACTGTGCGTTTCTTATATTCTAAATTTTTCAGTGCAACTCACTCATATACTATGTACTACACTGTGCATTTCGTGTAATGCGGGTTTTTCAGTAAATTCTAAGTTTTTCAGTGCAACTCACTCATATACTATGTACTACACTGTGCGTTTCTTATATTCTAAGTTTTTCAGTGCAACTCACTCATATACTATGTACTACACTGTGCGTTTCTTATATTCTAAGTTTTTCAGTGCAACTCACTCATATACTATGTACTACACTGTGCGTTTCTTATATTCTAAGTTTTTCAGTGCAACTCACTCATATACTATGTACTACACTGTGCGTTTCTTATATTCTAAGTTTTTCAGTGCAACTCACTCATATACTATGTACTACACTGTGCGTTTCTTATATTCTAAGTTTTTCAGTGCAACTCACTCATATACTATGTACTACACTGTGCGTTTCTTATATCTAAGTTTTTCAGTGCAACTCACTCATATACTATGTACTACCCTGTGCGTTTCTTATATTCTAAGTTTTTCAGTGCAACTCACTCATATACTATGTACTACACTGTGCGTTTCTTATATTCTAAGTTTTTCAGTGCAACTCACTCATATACTATGTACTACACTGTTTATTTCGTGTAATGCAGGTTTTTCAGTAAATTCTAAGTTTTTCAGTGCAACTCACTCATATACTATGTACTACACTGTGCGTTTCTTATATTCTAAGTTTTTCAGTGCAACTCACTCATACACTATGTACTACACTGTGCGTTTCTTATATTCTAAGTTTTTCAGTGCAACTCACTCATATAGTATATACTACACTGTGCGTTTCTTATATTCTAAGTTTTTCAGTGCAACTCACTCATATACTATGTACTACACTGTGCGTTTCTTATATTCTAAGTTTTTCAGTGCAACTCACTCATATACTATGTACTACACTGGCGTTTCTTATATTCTAAGTTTTTGTGCAACTCACTCATATACTATGTACTACACTGTGCGTTTCTTATATTCTAAGTTTTTCAGTGCAACTCACTCATATACTATGTACTACACTGTGCGTTTCTTATATTCTAAATTTTTCAGTGCAACTCACTCATATACTATGTACTACACTGTGCATTTCGTGTAATGCGGGTTTTTCAGTAAATTCTAAGTTTTTCAGTGCAACTCACTCATATACTATGTACTACACTGTGCGTTTCTTATATTCTAAGTTTTTCAGTGCAACTCACTCATATACTATGTACTACACTGTGCGTTTCTTATATTCTAAGTTTTTCAGTGCAACTCACTCATATACTATGTACTACACTGGCGTTTCTTATATTCTAAGTTTTTCAGTGCAACTCACTCATATACTATGTACTACACTGTGCATTTCTTATATTCTAAGTTTTTCAGTGCAACTCACTCATATACTATGTACTACACTGTGCGTTTCTTATATTCTAAGTTTTTCAGTGCAACTCACTCATATACTATGTACTACACTGTGCATTTCTTATATTCTAAGTTTTTCAGTGCAACTCACTCATATACTATGTACTACACTGTGCGTTTCTTATATTCTAAGTTTTTCAGTGCAACTCACTCATATACTATGTACTACACTGTGCGTTTCTTATATTCTAAGTTTTTCAGTGCAACTCACTCATATACTATGTACCACACTGTGCGTTTCTTAAATTCTAAGTTTTTCAGTGCAACTCACTCATATACTATGTACTACACTGTGCGTTTCTTATATTCTAAGTTTTTCAGTGCAACTCACTCATATACTATGTACTACACTGTGCGTTTCTTATATTCTAAGTTTTTCAGTGCAACTCACTCATTCACTATGTACTACACTGTGCATTTCGTGTAATGCGGGTTTTTCAGTAAATTCTAAGTTTTTCAGTGTAACTCACTCATATACTATGTACTACACTGTGCGTTTCTTATATTCTACGTTTTTCAGTTCAACTCACTCATATACTATGTACTACACTGTGCGTTTCTTATATTCTAAGTTTTTCAGTGCAACTCACTCATATACTATGTACTACACTGTGCGTTTCTTATATTCTAAGTTTTTCAGTGCAACTCACTCATATACTATGTACTACACTGTGCGTTTCTTATATTCTAAGTTTTTCAGTGCAACTCACTCATATACTATGTACTACACTGTGCGTTTCTTATATTCTAAGTTTTTCAGTGCAACTCACTCATATACTATGTACTACACTGTGCGTTTCTTATATTCTAAGTTTTTCAGTGCAACTCACTCATATACTATGTACTACACTGTGCGTTTCTTATATTCTAAGTTTTTCAGTGCAACTCACTCATATACTATGTACTACACTGTGCGTTTCTTATATTCTAAGTTTTTCAGTGCAACTCACTCATATACTATGTACTACACTGTGCGTTTCTTATATTCTAAGTTATTCAGTGAATCTCACTCATATACTATGTACTACACTGTGCGTTTCTTATATTCTAAGTTTTTCAGTGCAACTCACTCATATACTATGTACTACACTGTGCGTTTCTTATATTCTAAGTTTTTCAGTGCAACTCACTCATATACTATGTACTACACTGTGCGTTTCTTATATTCTAAGTTTTTCAGTGCAACTCACTCATATACTATGTACTACACTGTGCGTTTCTTATATTCTAAGTTTTTCAGTGCAACTCACTCATATACTATGTACTACACTGTGCATTTCGTGTAATGCGGGTTTTTCAGTAAATTCTAAGTTTTTGAGTGCAACTCACTCATATACTATGTACTACACTGTGCGTTTCTTATATTCTAAGTTTTTCAGTGCAACTCACTCATATACAATGTACTACACTGTGCGTTTCTTATATTCTAAGTTTTTCAGTGCAACTCACTCATATACTATGTACTACACTGTGCGTTTCTTATATTCTAAGTTTCTCAGTGCAACTCACTCATATACTATGTACTACACTGTGCGTTTCTTATATTCTAAGTTTTTCAGTGCATCTCACTGATATACTATGTACTACACTGTGC
Organism: Mus caroli; assembly: GCF_978045245.1. Lineage (NCBI taxonomy): Eukaryota > Metazoa > Chordata > Mammalia > Rodentia > Muridae > Mus > Mus caroli. The sequence goes on from NW_028227345.1 coordinate 375,413, forward strand.
GTTTCTTATATTCTAAGTTTTTCAGTGCAACTCACTCATATACTATGTACTACACTGTGCGTTTCTTATATTCTAAGTTTTTCAGTGCAACTCACTCATATAATATGTACTACACTGGCGTTTCTTATATTCTAAGTTTTTCAGTGCAACTCACTCATATACTATGTACTACACTGTGGGTTTCTTTTATTCTAAGTTTTTCAGTGCAACTCACTCATATACTATGTACTACACTGTGCGTTTCTTATATTCTAAGTTTTTCAGTGCAACTCACTCATATACTATGTACTACACTGTGCGTTTCTTATATTCTAAGTTTTTCAGTGCAACTCACTCATATACTATGTACTACACTGTGCGTTTCTTATATTCTAAGTTTTTCAGTGCAACTCACTCATATACTATGTACTACACTGTGCGTTTCTTATATTCTAAGTTTTTCAGTGCAACTCACTCATATACTATGTACCACACTGTGCGTTTCTTAAATTCTAAGTTTTTCAGTGCAACTCACTCATATACTATGTACTACACTGTGCGTTTCTTATATTCTAAGTTTTTCAGTGCAACTCACTCATATACTATGTACTACACTGTGCGTTTCTTATATTCTAAGTTTTTCAGTGCAACTCACTCATATACTATGTACTACACTGTGCATTTCGTGTAATGCGGGTTTTTCAGTAAATTCTAAGTTTTTCAGTGTAACTCACTCATATACTATGTACTACACTGTGCGTTTCTTATATTCTACGTTTTTCAGTTCAACTCACTCATATACTATGTACTACACTGTGCGTTTCTTATATTCTAAGTTTTTGAGTGCAACTCACTCATATACTATGTACTACACTGTGCGTTTCTTATATTCTAAGTTTTTCAGTGCAACTCACTCATATACTATGTACTACACTGTGCGTTTCTTATATTCTAAGGTTTTCAGTGCAACTCACTCATATACTATGTACTACACTGTGCGTTTCTTATATTCTAAGTTTTTCAGTGCAACTCACTCATATACTATGTACTACACTGTGCGTTTCTTATATTCTAAGTTTTTCAGTGCAACTCACTCATATACTATGTACTACACTGTGCGTTTCTTATATTCTAAGTTTTTCAGTGCAACTCACTCATATACTATGTACTACACTGTGCGTTTCTTATATTCTAAGTTTTTCAGTGCAACTCACTCATATACTATGTAATACACTGTGCGTTTCTTATATTCTAAGTTTTTCAGTGCAACTCACTCATATACTATGTACTACACTGTGCGTTTCTTATATTCTAAGTTATTCAGTGAAACTCACTCATATACTATGTACTACACTGTGCGTTTCTTATATTCTAAGTTTTTGAGTGCAACTCACTCATATACTATGTACTACACTGTGCGTTTCTTATATTCTAAGTTTTTCAGTTCAACTCACTCATATACTATGTACTACACTGTGCGTTTCTTATATTCTAAGTTTTTCAGTGCAACTCACTCATATACTATGTACTACACTGTGCGTTTCTTATATTCTAAGTTTTTCAGTGCAACTCACTCATATACTATGTACTACACTGTGCGTTTCTTATATTCTAAGTTTTTCAGTGCAACTCACTCATATACTATGTACTACACTGTGCGTTTCTTATATTCTAAGTTTTTCAATGCAACTCACTCATATACTATGTACTACACTGTGCGTTTCTTATGTTCTAAGTTTTTCAGTGCAACTCACTCATATACTATGTACTACACTGTGCGTTTCTTATATTCTAAGTTTTTCAGTGAAACTCAGTCATATACTATGTACTACACTGTGCGTTTCTTATATTCTAAGTTTTTCAGTGCAACTCACTCATATACTATGTACTACACTGTGCATTTCGTGTAATGCGGGTTTTTCAGTAAATTCTAAGTTTTTCAGTGCAACTCACTCATATACTATGTACTACACTGTGCATTTCGTGTAATGCGGGTTTTTCAGTAAATTCTAAGTTTTTGAGTGCAACTCACTCATATACTATGTACTACACTGTGCGTTTCTTATATTCTAAGTTTTTCAGTGCAACTCACTCATATACTATGTACTACACTGTGCGTTTCTTATATTCTAAGTTTTTCAGTGCAACTCACTCATATACTATGTACTACACTGTGCGTTTCTTATATTCTAAGTTTCTCAGTGCAACTCACTCATATACTATGTACTACACTGTGCGTTTCTTATATTCTAAGTTTTTCAGTGCAACTCACTCATATACTATGTACTACACTGTGCGTTTCTTATATTCTAAGTTTTTCAGTGCAACTCACTCTTATACTATGTACTACACTGTGCGTTTCTTATATCTAAGTTTTTCAGTGCAACTCACTCATATACTATGTACTACCCTGTGCGTTTCTTATATTCTAAGTTTTTCAGTGCAACTCACTCATATACTATGTACTACACTGTGCGTTTCTTATATTCTAAATTTTTCAGTGCAACTCACTCATATACTATGTACTACACTGTGCATTTCGTGTAATGCAGGTTTTTCAGTAAATTCTAAGTTTTTCAGTGCAACTCACTCATATACTATGTACTACACTGTGCGTTTCTTATATTCTAAGTTTTTCAGTGCAACTCACTCATACACTATGTACTACACTGTGCGTTTCTTATATTCTAAGTTTTTCAGTGCAACTCACTCATGTACTATATACTACACTGTGCGTTTCTTATATTCTAAGTTTTTCAGTGCAACTCACTCATATACTATGTACTACACTGTGCGCTTCTTATATTCTAAGTTTTTCAGTGCAACTCACTCATATACTATGTACTACACTGGCGTTTCTTATATTCTAAGTTTTTGTGCAACTCACTCATATACTATGTACTACACTGTGCGTTTCTTATATTCTAAGTTTTTCAGTGCAACTCACTCATATACTATGTACTACACTGTGCGTTTCTTATATTCTAAATTTTTCAGTGCAACTCACTCATATACTATGTACTACACTGTGCGTTTCTTATATTCTAAGTTTTTCAGTGCAACTCACTCATATACTATGTACTACACTGTGCGTTTCTTATATTCTAAGTTTTTCAGTGCAACTCACTCATATACTATGTACTACACTGTGCGTTTCTTATATTCTAAGTTTTTCAGTGCAACTCCCTCATATACTATGTACTACACTGTGCGTTTCTTATATTCTAAGTTTTTCAGTGCAACTCACTCATATACTATGTACTACACTGGCGTTTCTTATATTCTAAGTTTTTCAGTGCAACTCACTCATATACTATGTACTACACTGTGGGTTTCTTATATTCTAAGTTTTTCAGTGCAACTCACTCATATACTATGTACTACACTGTGCGTTTCTTATATTCTAAGTTTTTCAGTGCAACTCACTCATATACTATGTACTACACTGTGCATTTCTTATATTCTAAGTTTTTCAGTGCAACTCACTCATATACTATGTACTACACTGTGCGTTTCTTATATTCTAAGTTTTTCAGTGCAACTCACTCATATACTATGTACTACACTGTGCGTTTCTTATATTCTAAGTTTTTCAGTGCAACTCACTCATATACTATGTACCACACTGTGCGTTTCTTAAATTCTAAGTTTTTCAGTGCAACTCACTCATATACTATGTACTACACTGTGCGTTTCTTATATTCTAAGTTTTTCAGTGCAACTCACTCATATACTATGTACTACACTGTGCGTTTCTTATATTCTAAGTTTTTCAGTGCAACTCACTCATATACTATGTACTACACTGTGCATTTCGTGTAATGCGGGTTTTTCAGTAAATTCTAAGTTTTTCAGTGTAACTCACTCATATACTATGTACTACACTGTGCGTTTCTTATATTCTACGTTTTTCAGTTCAACTCACTCATATACTATGTACTACACTGTGCGTTTCTTATATTCTAAGTTTTTGAGTGCAACTCACTCATATACTATGTACTACACTGTGCGTTTCTTATATTCTAAGTTTTTCAGTGCAACTCACTCATATACTATGTACTACACTGTGCGTTTCTTATATTCTAAGGTTTTCAGTGCAACTCACTCATATACTATGTACTACACTGTGCGTTTCTTATATTCTAAGTTTTTCAGTGCAACTCACTCATATACTATGTACTACACTGTGCGTTTCTTATATTCTAAGTTTTTCAGTGCAACTCACTCATATACTATGTACTACACTGTGCGTTTCTTATATTCTAAGTTTTTCAGTGCAACTCACTCATATACTATGTACTACACTGTGCGTTTCTTATATTCTAAGTTTTTCAGTGCAACTCACTCATATACTATGTAATACACTGTGCGTTTCTTATATTCTAAGTTTTTCAGTGCAACTCACTCATATACTATGTACTACACTGTGCGTTTCTTATATTCTAAGTTATTCAGTGAAACTCACTCATATACTATGTACTACACTGTGCGTTTCTTATATTCTAAGTTTTTGAGTGCAACTCACTCATATACTATGTACTACACTGTGCGTTTCTTATATTCTAAGTTTTTCAGTTCAACTCACTCATATACTATGTACTACACTGTGCGTTTCTTATATTCTAAGTTTTTCAGTGCAACTCACTCATATACTATGTACTACACTGTGCGTTTCTTATATTCTAAGTTTTTCAGTGCAACTCACTCATATACTATGTACTACACTGTGCGTTTCTTATATTCTAAGTTTTTCAGTGCAACTCACTCATATACTATGTACTACACTGTGCGTTTCTTATATTCTAAGTTTTTCAGTGCAACTCACTCATATACTATGTACTACACTGTGCGTTTCTTATATTCTAAGTTTTTCAATGCAACTCACTCATATACTATGTACTACACTGTGCGTTTCTTATGTTCTAAGTTTTTCAGTGCAACTCACTCATATACTATGTACTACACTGTGCGTTTCTTATATTCTAAGTTTTTCAGTGCAACTCACTCATACACTATGTACTACACTGTGCGTTTCTTATATTCTAAGTTTTTCAGTGCAACTCACTCATATACTATATACTACACTGTGCGTTTCTTATATTCTAAGTTTTTCAGTGCAACTCACTCATATACTATGTATTACACTGTGCGCTTCTTATATTCTAAGTTTTTCAGTGCAACTCACTCATATACTATGTACTACACTGGCGTTTCTTATATTCTAAGTTTTTGTGCAACTCACTCATATACTATGTACTACACTGTGCGTTTCTTATATTCTAAGTTTTTCAGTGCAACTCACTCATATACTATGTACTACACTGTGCGTTTCTTATATTCTAAATTTTTCAGTGCAACTCACTCATATACTATGTACTACACTGTGCGTTTCTTATATTCTAAGTTTTTCAGTGCAACTCACTCATATACTATGTACTACACTGTGCGTTTCTTATATTCTAAGTTTTTCAGTGCAACTCACTCATATACTATGTACTACACTGTGCGTTTCTTATATTCTAAGTTTTTCAGTGCAACTCCCTCATATACTATGTACTACACTGTGCGTTTCTTATATTCTAAGTTTTTCAGTGCAACTCACTCATATACTATGTACTACACTGGCGTTTCTTATATTCTAAGTTTTTCAGTGCAACTCACTCATATACTATGTACTACACTGTGGGTTTCTTATATTCTAAGTTTTTCAGTGCAACTCACTCATATACTATGTACTACACTGTGCGTTTCTTATATTCTAAGTTTTTCAGTGCAACTCACTCATATACTATGTACTACACTGTGCATTTCTTATATTCTAAGTTTTTCAGTGCAACTCACTCATATACTATGTACTACACTGTGCGTTTCTTATATTCTAAGTTTTTCAGTGCAACTCACTCATATACTATGTACTACACTGTGCGTTTCTTATATTCTAAGTTTTTCAGTGCAACTCACTCATATACTATGTACCACACTGTGCGTTTCTTAAATTCTAAGTTTTTCAGTGCAACTCACTCATATACTATGTACTACACTGTGCGTTTCTTATATTCTAAGTTTTTCAGTGCAACTCACTCATATACTATGTACTACACTGTGCGTTTCTTATATTCTAAGTTTTTCAGTGCAACTCACTCATATACTATGTACTACACTGTGCATTTCGTGTAATGCGGGTTTTTCAGTAAATTCTAAGTTTTTCAGTGCAACTCACTCATATACTATGTACTACACTGTGCATTTCGTGTAATGCGGGTTTTTCAGTAAATTCTAAGTTTTTCAGTGCAACTCACTCATATACTATGTACTACACTGTGCATTTCGTGTAATGCAGGTTTTTCAGTAAATTCTAAGTTTTTCAGTGCAACTCACTCATATACTATGTACTACACTGTGCGTTTCTTATATTCTAAGTTTTTCAGTGCAACTCACTCATACACTATGTACTACACTGTGCGTTTCTTATATTCTAAGTTTTTCAGTGCAACTCACTCATATACTATATACTACACTGTGCGTTTCTTATATTCTAAGTTTTTCAGTGCAACTCACTCATATACTATGTACTACACTGTGCGCTTCTTATATTCTAAGTTTTTCAGTGCAACTCACTCATATACTATGTACTACACTGGCGTTTCTTATATTCTAAGTTTTTGTGCAACTCACTCATATACTATGTACTACACTGTGCGTTTCTTATATTCTAAGTTTTTCAGTGCAACTCACTCATATACTATGTACTACACTGTGCGTTTCTTATACTCTAAATTTTTCAGTGCAACTCACTCATATACTATGTACTACACTGTGCGTTTCTTATATTCTAAGTTTTTCAGTGCAACTCACTCATATACTATGTACTACACTGTGCGTTTCTTATATTCTAAGTTTTTCAGTGCAACTCACTCATATACTATGTACTACACTGTGCGTTTCTTATATTCTAAGTTTTTCAGTGCAACTCCCTCATATACTATGTACTACACTGTGCGTTTCTTATATTCTAAGTTTTTCAGTGCAACTCACTCATATACTATGTACTACACTGGCGTTTCTTATATTCTAAGTTTTTCAGTGCAACTCACTCATATACTATGTACTACACTGTGGGTTTCTTATATTCTAAGTTTTTCAGTGCAACTCACTCATATACTATGTACTACACTGTGCGTTTCTTATATTCTAAGTTTTTCAGTGCAACTCACTCATATACTATGTACTACACTGTGCATTTCTTATATTCTAAGTTTTTCAGTGCAACTCACTCATATACTATGTACTACACTGTGCGTTTCTTATATTCTAAGTTTTTCAGTGCAACTCACTCATATACTATGTACTACACTGTGCGTTTCTTATATTCTAAGTTTTTCAGTGCAACTCACTCATATACTATGTACCACACTGTGCGTTTCTTAAATTCTAAGTTTTTCAGTGCAACTCACTCATATACTATGTACTACACTGTGCGTTTCTTATATTCTAAGTTTTTCAGTGCAATTCACTCATATACTATGTACTACACTGTGCGTTTCTTATATTCTAAGTTTTTCAGTGCAACTCACTCATATACTATGTACTACACTGTGCATTTCGTGTAATGCGGGTTTTTCAGTAAATTCTAAGTTTTTCAGTGTAACTCACTCATATACTATGTACTACACTGTGCGTTTCTTATATTCTAAGTTTTTCAGTGCAACTCACTCATATACTATGTAATACACTGTGCGTTTCTTATATTCTAAGTTTTTCAGTGCAACTCACTCATATACTATGTACTACACTGTGCGTTTCTTATATTCTAAGTTATTCAGTGAAACTCACTCATATACTATGTACTACACTGTGCGTTTCTTATATTCTAAGTTTTTGAGTGCAACTCACTCATATACTATGTACTACACTGTGCGTTTCTTATATTCTAAGTTTTTCAGTTCAACTCACTCATATACTATGTACTACACTGTGCGTTTCTTATATTCTAAGTTTTTCAGTGCAACTCACTCATATACTATGTACTACACTGTGCGTTTCTTATATTCTAAGTTTTTCAGTGCAACTCACTCATATACTATGTACTACACTGTGCGTTTCTTATATTCTAAGTTTTTCAGTGCAACTCACTCATATACTATGTACTACACTGTGCGTTTCTTATATTCTAAGTTTTTCAGTGCAACTCACTCATATACTATGTACTACACTGTGCGTTTCTTATATTCTAAGTTTTTCAATGCAACTCACTCATATACTATGTACTACACTGTGCGTTTCTTATGTTCTAAGTTTTTCAGTGCAACTCACTCATATACTATGTACTACACTGTGCGTTTCTTATATTCTAAGTTTTTCAGTGAAACTCAGTCATATACTATGTACTACACTGTGCGTTTCTTATATTCTAAGTTTTTCAGTGCAACTCACTCATATACTATGTACTACACTGTGCATTTCGTGTAATGCGGGTTTTTCAGTAAATTCTAAGTTTTTCAGTGCAACTCACTCATATACTATGTACTACACTGTGCGTTTCTTATATTCTAAGTTTTTCAGTGCAACTCACTCATATACTATGTACTACACTGTGCATTTCGTGTAATGCGGGTTTTTCAGTAAATTCTAAGTTTTTGAGTGCAACTCACTCATATACTATGTACTACACTGTGCGTTTCTTATATTCTAAGTTTTTCAGTGCAACTCACTCATATACTATGTACTACACTGTGCGTTTCTTATATTCTAAGTTTTTCAGTGCAACTCACTCATATACTATGTACTACACTGTGCGTTTCTTATATTCTAAGTTTCTCAGTGCAACTCACTCATATACTATGTACTACACTGTGCGTTTCTTATATTCTAAGTTTTTCAGTGCAACTCACTCATATACTATGTACTACACTGTGCGTTTCTTATATTCTAAGTTTTTCAGTGCAACTCACTCTTATACTATGTACTACACTGTGCGTTTCTTATATCTAAGTTTTTCAGTGCAACTCACTCATATACTATGTACTACACTGTGCGTTTCTTATATTCTAAGTTTTTCAGTGCAACTCACTCATATACTATGTACTACACTGTGCATTTCGTGTAATGCAGGTTTTTCAGTAAATTCTAAGTTTTTCAGTGCAACTCACTCATATACTATGTACTACACTGTGCGTTTCTTATATTCTAAGTTTTTCAGTGCAACTCACTCATACACTATGTACTACACTGTGCGTTTCTTATATTCTAAGTTTTTCAGTGCAACTCACTCATATACTATATACTACACTGTGCGTTTCTTATATTCTACGTTTTTCAGTGCAACTCACTCATATACTATGTACTACACTGTGCGCTTCTTATATTCTAAGTTTTTCAGTGCAACTCACTCATATACTATGTACTACACTGGCGTTTCTTATATTCTAAGTTTTTGTGCAACTCACTCATATACTATGTACTACACTGTGCGTTTCTTATATTCTAAGTTTTTCAGTGCAACTCACTCATATACTATGTACTACACTGTGCGTTTCTTATATTCTAAATTTTTCAGTGCAACTCACTCATATACTATGTACTACACTGTGCGTTTCTTATATTCTAAGTTTTTCAGTGCAACTCACTCATATACTATGTACTACACTGTGCGTTTCTTATATTCTAAGTTTTTCAGTGCAACTCACTCATATACTATGTACTACACTGTGCGTTTCTTATATTCTAAGTTTTTCAGTGCAACTCCCTCATATACTATGTACTACACTGTGCGTTTCTTATATTCTAAGTTTTTCAGTGCAACTCACTCATATACTATGTACTACACTGGCGTTTCTTATATTCTAAGTTTTTCAGTGCAACTCACTCATATACTATGTACTACACTGTGGGTTTCTTATATTCTAAGTTTTTCAGTGCAACTCACTCATATACTATGTACTACACTGTGCGTTTCTTATATTCTAAGTTTTTCAGTGCAACTCACTCATATACTATGTACTACACTGTGCATTTCTTATATTCTAAGTTTTTCAGTGCAACTCACTCATATACTATGTACTACACTGTGCGTTTCTTATATTCTAAGTTTTTCAGTGCAACTCACTCATATACTATGTACTACACTGTGCGTTTCTTATATTCTAAGTTTTTCAGTGCAACTCACTCATATACTATGTACCACACTGTGCGTTTCTTAAATTCTAAGTTTTTCAGTGCAACTCACTCATATACTATGTACTACACTGTGCGTTTCTTATATTCTAAGTTTTTCAGTGCAACTCACTCATATACTATGTACTACACTGTGCGTTTCTTATATTCTAAGTTTTTCAGTGCAACTCACTCATATACTATGTACTACACTGTGCATTTCGTGTAATGCGGGTTTTTCAGTAAATTCTAAGTTTTTCAGTGTAACTCACTCATATACTATGTACTACACTGTGCGTTTCATATACTCTACGTTTTTCAGTTCAACTCACTCATATACTATGTACTACACTGTGCGTTTCTTATATTCTAAATTTTTGAGTGCAACTCACTCATATACTATGTACTACACTGTGCGTTTCTTATATTCTAAGTTTTTCAGTGCAACTCACTCATATACTATGTACTACACTGTGCGTTTCTTATATTCTAAGGTTTTCAGTGCAACTCACTCATATACTATGTACTACACTGTGCGTTTCTTATATTCTAAGTTTTTCAGTGCAACTCACTCATATACTATGTACTACACTGTGCGTTTCTTATATTCTAAGTTTTTCAGTGCAACTCACTCATATACTATGTACTACACTGTGCGTTTCTTATATTCTAAGTTTTTCAGTGCAACTCACTCATATACTATGTACTACACTGTGCGTTTCTTATATTCTAAGTTTTTCAGTGCAACTCACTCATATACTATGTACTACACTGTGCGTTTCTTATATTCTAAGTTATTCAGTGAAACTCACTCATATACTATGTACTACACTGTGCGTTTCTTATATTCTAAGTTTTTCAGTGCAACTCACTCATATACTATGTACTACACTGTGCGTTTCTTATATTCTAAGTTTTTCAGTGCAACTCACTCATATACTATGTACTACACTGGCGTTTCTTATATTCTAAGTTTTTCAGTGCAACTCACTCATATACTATGTACTACACTGTGGGTTTCTTATATTCTAAGTTTTTCAGTGCAACTCACTCATATACTATGTACTACACTGTGCGTTTCTTATATTCTAAGTTTTTCAGTGCAACTCACTCATATACTATGTACTACACTGTGCATTTCTTATATTCTAAGTTTTTCAGTGCAACTCACTCATATACTATGTACTACACTGTGCGTTTCTTATATTCTAAGTTTTTCAGTGCAACTCACTCATATACTATGTACTACACTGTGCGTTTCTTATATTCTAAGTTTTTCAGTGCAACTCACTCATATACTATGTACCACACTGTGCGTTTCTTAAATTCTAAGTTTTTCAGTGCAACTCACTCATATACTATGTACTACACTGTGCGTTTCTTATATTCTAAGTTTTTCAGTGCAACTCACTCATATACTATGTACTACACTGTGCGTTTCTTATATTCTAAGTTTTTCAGTGCAACTCACTCATATACTATGTACTACACTGTGCATTTCGTGTAATGCGGGTTTTTCAGTAAATTCTAAGTTTTTCAGTGCAACTCACTCATATACTATGTACTACACTGTGCATTTCGTGTAATGCGGGTTTTTCAGTAAATTCTAAGTTTTTCAGTGCAACTCACTCATATACTATGTACTACACTGTGCATTTCGTGTAATGCAGGTTTTTCAGTAAATTCTAAGTTTTTCAGTGCAACTCACTCATATACTATGTACTACACTGTGCGTTTCTTATATTCTAAGTTTTTCAGTGCAACTCACTCATACACTATGTACTACACTGTGCGTTTCTTATATTCTAAGTTTTTCAGTGCAACTCACTCATATACTATATACTACACTGTGCGTTTCTTATATTCTAAGTTTTTCAGTGCAACTCACTCATATACTATGTACTACACTGTGCGCTTCTTATATTCTAAGTTTTTCAGTGCAACTCACTCATATACTATGTACTACACTGGCGTTTCTTATATTCTAAGTTTTTGTGCAACTCACTCATATACTATGTACTACACTGTGCGTTTCTTATATTCTAAGTTTTTCAGTGCAACTCACTCATATACTATGTACTACACTGTGCGTTTCTTATACTCTAAATTTTTCAGTGCAACTCACTCATATACTATGTACTACACTGTGCGTTTCTTATATTCTAAGTTTTTCAGTGCAACTCACTCATATACTATGTACTACACTGTGCGTTTCTTATATTCTAAGTTTTTCAGTGCAACTCACTCATATACTATGTACTACACTGTGCGTTTCTTATATTCTAAGTTTTTCAGTGCAACTCCCTCATATACTATGTACTACACTGTGCGTTTCTTATATTCTAAGTTTTTCAGTGCAACTCACTCATATACTATGTACTACACTGGCGTTTCTTATATTCTAAGTTTTTCAGTGCAACTCACTCATATACTATGTACTACACTGTGGGTTTCTTATATTCTAAGTTTTTCAGTGCAACTCACTCATATACTATGTACTACACTGTGCGTTTCTTATATTCTAAGTTTTTCAGTGCAACTCACTCATATACTATGTACTACACTGTGCATTTCTTATATTCTAAGTTTTTCAGTGCAACTCACTCATATACTATGTACTACACTGTGCGTTTCTTATATTCTAAGTTTTTCAGTGCAACTCACTCATATACTATGTACTACACTGTGCGTTTCTTATATTCTAAGTTTTTCAGTGCAACTCACTCATATACTATGTACCACACTGTGCGTTTCTTAAATTCTAAGTTTTTCAGTGCAACTCACTCATATACTATGTACTACACTGTGCGTTTCTTATATTCTAAGTTTTTCAGTGCAATTCACTCATATACTATGTACTACACTGTGCGTTTCTTATATTCTAAGTTTTTCAGTGCAACTCACTCATATACTATGTACTACACTGTGCATTTCGTGTAATGCGGGTTTTTCAGTAAATTCTAAGTTTTTCAGTGTAACTCACTCATATACTATGTACTACACTGTGCGTTTCTTATATTCTAAGTTTTTCAGTGCAACTCACTCATATACTATGTAATACACTGTGCGTTTCTTATATTCTAAGTTTTTCAGTGCAACTCACTCATATACTATGTACTACACTGTGCGTTTCTTATATTCTAAGTTATTCAGTGAAACTCACTCATATACTATGTACTACACTGTGCGTTTCTTATATTCTAAGTTTTTGAGTGCAACTCACTCATATACTATGTACTACACTGTGCGTTTCTTATATTCTAAGTTTTTCAGTTCAACTCACTCATATACTATGTACTACACTGTGCGTTTCTTATATTCTAAGTTTTTCAGTGCAACTCACTCATATACTATGTACTACACTGTGCGTTTCTTATATTCTAAGTTTTTCAGTGCAACTCACTCATATACTATGTACTACACTGTGCGTTTCTTATATTCTAAGTTTTTCAGTGCAACTCACTCATATACTATGTACTACACTGTGCGTTTCTTATATTCTAAGTTTTTCAGTGCAACTCACTCATATACTATGTACTACACTGTGCGTTTCTTATATTCTAAGTTTTTCAATGCAACTCACTCATATACTATGTACTACACTGTGCGTTTCTTATGTTCTAAGTTTTTCAGTGCAACTCACTCATATACTATGTACTACACTGTGCGTTTCTTATATTCTAAGTTTTTCAGTGAAACTCAGTCATATACTATGTACTACACTGTGCGTTTCTTATATTCTAAGTTTTTCAGTGCAACTCACTCATATACTATGTACTACACTGTGCATTTCGTGTAATGCGGGTTTTTCAGTAAATTCTAAGTTTTTCAGTGCAACTCACTCATATACTATGTACTACACTGTGCGTTTCTTATATTCTAAGTTTTTCAGTGCAACTCACTCATATACTATGTACTACACTGTGCATTTCGTGTAATGCGGGTTTTTCAGTAAATTCTAAGTTTTTGAGTGCAACTCACTCATATACTATGTACTACACTGTGCGTTTCTTATATTCTAAGTTTTTCAGTGCAACTCACTCATATACTATGTACTACACTGTGCGTTTCTTATATTCTAAGTTTTTCAGTGCAACTCACTCATATACTATGTACTACACTGTGCGTTTCTTATATTCTAAGTTTCTCAGTGCAACTCACTCATATACTATGTACTACACTGTGCGTTTCTTATATTCTAAGTTTTTCAGTGCAACTCACTCATATACTATGTACTACACTGTGCGTTTCTTATATTCTAAGTTTTTCAGTGCAACTCACTCTTATACTATGTACTACACTGTGCGTTTCTTATATCTAAGTTTTTCAGTGCAACTCACTCATATACTATGTACTACACTGTGCGTTTCTTATATTCTAAGTTTTTCAGTGCAACTCACTCATATACTATGTACTACACTGTGCATTTCGTGTAATGCAGGTTTTTCAGTAAATTCTAAGTTTTTCAGTGCAACTCACTCATATACTATGTACTACACTGTGCGTTTCTTATATTCTAAGTTTTTCAGTGCAACTCACTCATACACTATGTACTACACTGTGCGTTTCTTATATTCTAAGTTTTTCAGTGCAACTCACTCATATACTATATACTACACTGTGCGTTTCTTATATTCTACGTTTTTCAGTGCAACTCACTCATATACTATGTACTACACTGTGCGCTTCTTATATTCTAAGTTTTTCAGTGCAACTCACTCATATACTATGTACTACACTGGCGTTTCTTATATTCTAAGTTTTTGTGCAACTCACTCATATACTATGTACTACACTGTGCGTTTCTTATATTCTAAGTTTTTCAGTGCAACTCACTCATATACTATGTACTACACTGTGCGTTTCTTATATTCTAAATTTTTCAGTGCAACTCACTCATATACTATGTACTACACTGTGCGTTTCTTATATTCTAAGTTTTTCAGTGCAACTCACTCATATACTATGTACTACACTGTGCGTTTCTTATATTCTAAGTTTTTCAGTGCAACTCACTCATATACTATGTACTACACTGTGCGTTTCTTATATTCTAAGTTTTTCAGTGCAACTCCCTCATATACTATGTACTACACTGTGCGTTTCTTATATTCTAAGTTTTTCAGTGCAACTCACTCATATACTATGTACTACACTGGCGTTTCTTATATTCTAAGTTTTTCAGTGCAACTCACTCATATACTATGTACTACACTGTGGGTTTCTTATATTCTAAGTTTTTCAGTGCAACTCACTCATATACTATGTACTACACTGTGCGTTTCTTATATTCTAAGTTTTTCAGTGCAACTCACTCATATACTATGTACTACACTGTGCATTTCTTATATTCTAAGTTTTTCAGTGCAACTCACTCATATACTATGTACTACACTGTGCGTTTCTTATATTCTAAGTTTTTCAGTGCAACTCACTCATATACTATGTACTACACTGTGCGTTTCTTATATTCTAAGTTTTTCAGTGCAACTCACTCATATACTATGTACCACACTGTGCGTTTCTTAAATTCTAAGTTTTTCAGTGCAACTCACTCATATACTATGTACTACACTGTGCGTTTCTTATATTCTAAGTTTTTCAGTGCAACTCACTCATATACTATGTACTACACTGTGCGTTTCTTATATTCTAAGTTTTTCAGTGCAACTCACTCATATACTATGTACTACACTGTGCATTTCGTGTAATGCGGGTTTTTCAGTAAATTCTAAGTTTTTCAGTGTAACTCACTCATATACTATGTACTACACTGTGCGTTTCTTATATTCTACGTTTTTCAGTTCAACTCACTCATATACTATGTACTACACTGTGCGTTTCTTATATTCTAAGTTTTTGAGTGCAACTCACTCATATACTATGTACTACACTGTGCGTTTCTTATATTCTAAGTTTTTCAGTGCAACTCACTCATATACTATGTACTACACTGTGCGTTTCTTATATTCTAAGGTTTTCAGTGCAACTCACTCATATACTATGTACTACACTGTGCGTTTCTTATATTCTAAGTTTTTCAGTGCAACTCACTCATATACTATGTACTACACTGTGCGTTTCTTATATTCTAAGTTTTTCAGTGCAACTCACTCATATACTATGTACTACACTGTGCGTTTCTTATATTCTAAGTTTTTCAGTGCAACTCACTCATATACTATGTACTACACTGTGCGTTTCTTATATTCTAAGTTTTTCAGTGCAACTCACTCATATACTATGTACTACACTGTGCGTTTCTTATATTCTAAGTTATTCAGTGAAACTCACTCATATACTATGTACTACACTGTGCGTTTCTTATATTCTAAGTTTTTGAGTGCAACTCACTCATATACTATGTACTACACTGTGCGTTTCTTATATTCTAAGTTTTTCAGTTCAACTCACTCATATACTATGTACTACACTGTGCGTTTCTTATATTCTAAGTTTTTCAGTGCAACTCACTCATATACTATGTACTACACTGTGCGTTTCTTATATTCTAAGTTTTTCAGTGCAACTCACTCATATACTATGTACTACACTGTGCGTTTCTTATATTCTAAGTTTTTCAGTGCAACTCACTCATATACTATGTACTACACTGTGCGTTTCTTATATTCTAAGTTTTTCAGTGCAACTCACTCATATACTATGTACTACACTGTGCGTTTCTTATATTCTAAGTTTTTCAATGCAACTCACTCATATACTATGTACTACACTGTGCGTTCCTTATGTTCTAAGTTTTTCAGTGCAACTCACTCATATACTATGTACTACACTGTGCGTTTCTTATATTCTAAGTTTTTCAGTGAAACTCAGTCATATACTATGTACTACACTGTGCGTTTCTTATATTCTAAGTTTTTCAGTGCAACTCACTCATATACTATGTACTACACTGTGCATTTCGTGTAATGCGGGTTTTTCAGTAAATTCTAAGTTTTTCAGTGCAACTCACTCATATACTATGTACTACACTGTGCGTTTCTTATATTCTAAGTTTTTCAGTGCAACTCACTCATATACTATGTACTACACTGTGCATTTCGTGTAATGCGGGTTTTTCAGTAAATTCTAAGTTTTTGAGTGCAACTCACTCATATACTATGTACTACACTGTGCGTTTCTTATATTCTAAGTTTTTCAGTGCAACTCACTCATATACTATGTACTACACTGTGCGTTTCTTATATTCTAAGTTTTTCAGTGCAACTCACTCATATACTATGTACTACACTGTGCGTTTCTTATATTCTAAGTTTCTCAGTGCAACTCACTCATATACTATGTACTACACTGTGCGATTCTTATATTCTAAGTTTTTCAGTGCAACTCACTCATATACTATGTACTACACTGTGCGTTTCTTATATTCTAAGTTTTTCAGTGCAACTCACTCTTATACTATGTACTACACTGTGCGTTTCTTATATCTAAGTTTTTCAGTGCAACTCACTCATATACTATGTACTACCCTGTGCGTTTCTTATATTCTAAGTTTTTCAGTGCAACTCACTCATATACTATGTACTACACTGTGCGTTTCTTATATTCTAAGTTTTTCAGTGCAACTCACTCATATACTATGTACTACACTGTGCATTTCGTGTAATGCAGGTTTTTCAGTAAATTCTAAGTTTTTCAGTGCAACTCACTCATATACTATGTACTACACTGTGCGTTTCTTATATTCTAAGTTTTTCAGTGCAACTCACTCATACACTATGTACTACACTGTGCGTTTCTTATATTCTAAGTTTTTCAGTGCAACTCACTCATATACTATATACTACACTGTGCGTTTCTTATATTCTACGTTTTTCAGTGCAACTCACTCATATACTATGTACTACACTGTGCGCTTCTTATATTCTAAGTTTTTCAGTGCAACTCACTCATATACTATGTACTACACTGGCGTTTCTTATATTCTAAGTTTTTGTGCAACTCACTCATATACTATGTACTACACTGTGCGTTTCTTATATTCTAAGTTTTTCAGTGCAACTCACTCATATACTATGTACTACACTGTGCGTTTCTTATATTCTAAATTTTTCAGTGCAACTCACTCATATACTATGTACTACACTGTGCATTTCGTGTAATGCGGGTTTTTCAGTAAATTCTAAGTTTTTCAGTGCAACTCACTCATATACTATGTACTACACTGTGCGTTTCTTATATTCTAAGTTTTTCAGTGCAACTCACTCATATACTATGTACTACACTGTGCGTTTCTTATATTCTAAGTTTTTCAGTGCAACTCACTCATATACTATGTACTACACTGGCGTTTCTTATATTCTAAGTTTTTCAGTGCAACTCACTCATATACTATGTACTACACTGTGCATTTCTTATATTCTAAGTTTTTCAGTGCAACTCACTCATATACTATGTACTACACTGTGCGTTTCTTATATTCTAAGTTTTTCAGTGCAACTCACTCATATACTATGTACTACACTGTGCATTTCTTATATTCTAAGTTTTTCAGTGCAACTCACTCATATACTATGTACTACACTGTGCGTTTCTTATATTCTAAGTTTTTCAGTGCAACTCACTCATATACTATGTACTACACTGTGCGTTTCTTATATTCTAAGTTTTTCAGTGCAACTCACTCATATACTATGTACCACACTGTGCGTTTCTTAAATTCTAAGTTTTTCAGTGCAACTCACTCATATACTATGTACTACACTGTGCGTTTCTTATATTCTAAGTTTTTCAGTGCAACTCACTCATATACTATGTACTACACTGTGCGTTTCTTATATTCTAAGTTTTTCAGTGCAACTCACTCATATACTATGTACTACACTGTGCATTTCGTGTAATGCGGGTTTTTCAGTAAATTCTAAGTTTTTCAGTGTAACTCACTCATATACTATGTACTACACTGTGCGTTTCTTATATTCTACGTTTTTCAGTTCAACTCACTCATATACTATGTACTACACTGTGCGTTTCTTATATTCTAAGTTTTTGAGTGCAACTCACTCATATACTATGTACTACACTGTGCGTTTCTTATATTCTAAGTTTTTCAGTGCAACTCACTCATATACTATGTACTACACTGTGCGTTTCTTATATTCTAAGTTTTTCAGTGCAACTCACTCATATACTATGTACTACACTGTGCGTTTCTTATATTCTAAGTTTTTCAGTGCAACTCACTCATATACTATGTACTACACTGTGCGTTTCTTATATTCTAAGTTTTTCAGTGCAACTCACTCATATACTATGTACTACACTGTGCGTTTCTTATATTCTAAGTTTTTCAGTGCAACTCACTCATATACTATGTACTACACTGTGCGTTTCTTATATTCTAAGTTTTTCAGTGCAACTCACTCATATACTATGTACTACACTGTGCGTTTCTTATATTCTAAGTTTTTCAGTGCAACTCACTCATATACTATGTACTACACTGTGCGTTTCTTATATTCTAAGTTTTTCAGTGCAACTCACTCATATAATATGTACTACACTGTGCGTTTCTTATATTCTAAGTTTTTCAGTGCAACTCACTCATATACTATGTACTACACTGTGCGTTTCTTATATTCTAAGTTTTTCAGTGCAACTCACTCATATACTATGTACTACACTGTGCGTTTCTTATATTCTAAGTTTTTCAGTGCAACTCACTCATATACTATGTACTACACTGTGCGTTTCTTATATTCTAAGTTTTTCAGTGCAACTCACTCATATACTATGTACTACACTGTGCGTTTCTTATATTCTAAGTTTTTCAGTGCAACTCACTCATATACTATGTACTACACTGTGCATTTCGTGTAATGCGGGTTTTTCAGTAAATTCTAAGTTTTTGAGTGCAACTCACTCATATACTATGTACTACACTGTGCGTTTCTTATATTCAAAGTTTTTCAGTGCAACTCACTCATATACTATGTACTACACTGTGCGTTTCTTATATTCTAAGTTTTTCAGTGCAACTCACTCATATACTATGTACTACACTGTGCGTTTCTTATATTCTAAGTTTCTCAGTGCAACTCACTCATATACTATGTACTACACTGTGCGTTTCTTATATTCTAAGTTTTTCAGTGCATCTCACTGATATACTATGTACTACACTGTGCGTTTCTTATATTCTAAGTTTTTCAGTGCAACTCACTCATATACTATGTACTACACTGTGCGTTTCTTATATTCTAAGTTTTTCAGTGCAACTCACTCATATACTATGTACTACACTGTGCGTTTCTTATATTCTAAGTTTTTCAGTGCAACTCCCTCATATACTATGTACTACACTGTGCGTTTCTTATATTCTAAGTTTTTCAGTGCAACTCACTCATATACTATGTACTACACTGGCGTTTCTTATATTCTAAGTTTTTCAGTGCAACTCACTCATATACTATGTACTACACTGTGGGTTTCTTATATTCTAAGTTTTTCAGTGCAACTCACTCATATACTATGTACTACACTGTGCGTTTCTTATATTCTAAGTTTTTCAGTGCAACTCACTCATATACTATGTACTACACTGTGCATTTCTTATATTCTAAGTTTTTCAGTGCAACTCACTCATATACTATGTACTACACTGTGCGTTTCTTATATTCTAAGTTTTTCAGTGCAACTCACTCATATACTATGTACTACACTGTGCGTTTCTTATATTCTAAGTTTTTCAGTGCAACTCACTCATATACTATGTACCACACTGTGCGTTTCTTAAATTCTAAGTTTTTCAGTGCAACTCACTCATATACTATGTACTACACTGTGCGTTTCTTATATTCTAAGTTTTTCAGTGCAACTCACTCATATACTATGTACTACACTGTGCGTTTCTTATATTCTAAGTTTTTCAGTGCAACTCACTCATATACTATGTACTACACTGTGCATTTCGTGTAATGCGGGTTTTTCAGTAAATTCTAAGTTTTTCAGTGTAACTCACTCATATACTATGTACTACACTGTGCGTTTCTTATATTCTACGTTTTTCAGTTCAACTCACTCATATACTATGTACTACACTGTGCGTTTCTTATATTCTAAGTTTTTGAGTGCAACTCACTCATATACTATGTACTACACTGTGCGTTTCTTATATTCTAAGTTTTTCAGTGCAACTCACTCATATACTATGTACTACACTGTGCGTTTCTTATATTCTAAGTTTTTCAGTGCAACTCACTCATATACTATGTACTACACTGTGCGTTTCTTATATTCTAAGTTTTTCAGTGCAACTCACTCATATACTATGTACTAAACTGTGCGTTTCTTATATTCTAAGTTTTTCAGTGCAACTCACTCATATACTATGTACTACACTGTGCGTTTCTTATATTCTAAGTTTTTCAGTGCAACTCACTCATATACTATGTAATACACTGTGCGTTTCTTATATTCTAAGTTTTTCAGTGCAACTCACTCATATACTATGTACTACACTGTGCGTTTCTTATATTCTAAGTTATTCAGTGAAACTCACTCATATACTATGTACTACACTGTGCGTTTCTTATATTCTAAGTTTTTGAGTGCAACTCACTCATATACTATGTACTACACTGTGCGTTTCTTATATTCTAAGTTTTTCAGTGCAACTCACTCATATACTATGTACTACACTGTGCGTTTCTTATATTCTAAGTTTTTCAGTGCAACTCACTCATATACTATGTACTACACTGTGCGTTTCTTATATTCTAAGTTTTTCAGTGCAACTCACTCATATACTATGTACTACACTGTGCGTTTCTTATATTCTAAGTTTTTCAGTGCAACTCACTCATATACTATGTACTACACTGTGCATTTCGTGTAATGCGGGTTTTTCAGTGAATTCTAAGTTTTTCAGTGCAACTCACTCATATACTATGTACTACACTGTGCGTTTCTTATATTCTAAGTTTTTCAGTGCAACTCACTCATATACTATGTACTACACTGTGCGTTTCTTATATTCTAAGTTTTTCAGTGCAACTCACTCATATACTATGTACTACACTGTGCGTTTCTTATATTCTAAGTTTTTCAGTGCAACTCACTCATATACTATGTACTACACTGTGCATTTAGTGTAATGAGGGTTTTTCAGTAAATTCTAAGTTTTTCAGTGCAACTCACTCATATACTATGTACTACACTGTGCGTTTCTTATATTCTAAGTTTTTCAGTGCAACTCACTCATATACTATGTACTACACTGTGCGTTTCTTATATTCTAAGTTTTTCAGTGCAACTCACTCATATACTATGTACTACACTGTGCGTTTCTTATATTCTAAGTTTTTCAGTGCAACTCACTCATATACTATGTACTACACTGTGCGTTTCTTATATTCTAAGTTTTTCAGTGCAACTCACTCATATACTATGTACTACACTGTGCGTTTCTTATATTCTAAGTTTTTCAGTGCAACTCACTCATATACTATGTACTACACTGTGCGTTTCTTATATTCTAAGTTTTTCAGTGCAACTCACTCATATACTATGTACTACACTGTGCGTTTCTTATATTCTAAGTTTTTCAGTGCAACTCACTCATATACTATGTACTACACTGTGCGTTTCTTATATTCTAAGTTTTTCAGTGCAACTCACTCATATACTATGTACTACACTGTGCGTTTCTTATATTCTAAGTTTTTCAGTGCAACTCACTCATATACTATGTACTACACTGTGCGTTTCTTATATTCTAAGTTTTTCAGTGCAACTCACTCATATACTATGTACTACACTGTGCATTTCTTATATTCTAAGTTTTTCAGTGCAACTCACTCATATACTATGTACTACACTGTGCGTTTCTTATATTCTAAGTTTTTCAGTGCAACTCACTCATATACTATGTACTACACTGTGCGTTTCTTATATTCTAAGTTTTTCAGTGCAACTCACTCATATAATATGTACTACACTGTGCGTTTCTTATATTCTAAGTTTTTCAGTGCAACTCACTCATATACTATGTACTACACTGTGCGTTTCTTATATTCTAAGTTTTTCAGTGCAACTCACTCATATACTATGTACGACACTGTGCGTTTCTTATATTCTAAGTTTTTCAGTGCAACTCACTCATATACTATGTACTACACTGTGCATTTCGTGTAATGCGGGTTTTTCAGTAAATTCTAAGTTTTTCAGTGCAACTCACTCATATACTATGTACTACACTGTGCGTTTCTTATATTCTAAGTTTTTCAGTGCAACTCACTCATATACTATGTACTACACTGTGCGTTTCTTATATTCTAAGTTTTTCAGTGCAACTCACTCATATACTATGTACTACACTGTGCGTTTCTTATGTTCTAAGTTTTTCAGTGCAACTCACTCATATACTATGTACTACACTGTGCGTTTCTTATATTCTAAGTTTTTCAGTGAAACTCAGTCATATACTATGTACTACACTGTGCGTTTCTTATATTCTAAGTTTTTCAGTGCAACTCACTCATATACTATGTACTACACTGTGCATTTCGTGTAATTCGGGTTTTTCAGTAAATTCTAAGTTTTTCAGTGCAACTCACTCATATACTATGTACTACACTGTGCGTTTCTTATATTCTAAGTTTTTCAGTGCAACTCACTCATATACTATGTACTACACTGTGCGTTTCTTATATTCTAAGTTTTTCAGTGCAACTCACTCATATACTATGTACTACACTGTGCGTTTCTTATATTCTAAGTTTTTCAGTGCAACTCACTCATATACTATGTACTACACTGTGCATTTCGTGTAATGCGGGTTTTTCAGTAAATTCTAAGTTTTTCAGTGCAACTCACTCATATACTATGTACTACACTGTGCGTTTCTTATATTCTAAGTTTTTCAGTGCAACTCACTCATATACTATGTACTACACTGTGCGTTTCTTATATTCTAAGTTTTTCAGTGCAACTCACTCATATACTATGTACTACACTGTGCGTTTCTTATATTCTAAGTTTTTCAGTGCAACTCACTCATATACTATGTACTACACTGTGCGTTTCTTATATTCTAAGTTTTTCAGTGCAACTCACTCATATACTATGTACTACACTGTGCGTTTCTTATATTCTAAGTTTTTCAGTGCAACTCACTCATATACTATGTACTACACTGTGCATTTCGTGTAATGCGGGTTTTTCAGTAAATTCTAAGTTTTTCAGTGTAACTCACTCATATACTATGTACTACACTGTGCGTTTCTTATATTCTACGTTTTTCAGTTCAACTCACTCATATACTATGTACTACACTGTGCGTTTCTTATATTCTAAGTTTTTGAGTGCAACTCACTCATATACTATGTACTACACTGTGCGTTTCTTATATTCTAAGTTTTTCAGTGCAACTCACTCATATACTATGTACTACACTGTGCGTTTCTTATATTCTAAGTTTTTCAGTGCAACTCACTCATATACTATGTACTACACTGTGCGTTTCTTATATTCTAAGTTTTTCAGTGCAACTCACTCATATACTATGTACTACACTGTGCGTTTCTTATATTCTAAGTTTTTCAGTGCAACTCACTCATATACTATGTACTACACTGTGCGTTTCTTATATTCTAAGTTTTTCAGTGCAACTCACTCATATACTATGTACTACACTGTGCGTTTCTTATATTCTAAGTTTTTCAGTGCAACTCACTCATATACTATGTAATACACTGTGCGTTTCTTATATTCTAAGTTTTTCAGTGCAACTCACTCATATACTATGTACTACACTGTGCGTTTCTTATATTCTAAGTTATTCAGTGAAACTCACTCATATACTATGTACTACACTGTGCGTTTCTTATATTCTAAGTTTTTGAGTGCAACTCACTCATATACTATGTACTACACTGTGCGTTTCTTATATTCTAAGTTTTTCAGTGCAACTCACTCATATACTATGTACTACACTGTGCGTTTCTTATATTCTAAGTTTTTCAGTGCAACTCACTCATATACTATGTACTACACTGTGCGTTTCTTATATTCTAAGTTTTTCAGTGCAACTCACTCATATACTATGTACTACACTGTGCGTTTCTTATATTCTAAGTTTTTCAGTGCAACTCACTCATATACTATGTACTACACTGTGCATTTCGTGTAATGCGGGTTTTTCAGTGAATTCTAAGTTTTTCAGTGCAACTCACTCATATACTATGTACTACACTGTGCGTTTCTTATATTCTAAGTTTTTCAGTGCAACTCACTCATATACTATGTACTACACTGTGCGTTTCTTATATTCTAAGTTTTTCAGTGCAACTCACTCATATACTATGTACTACACTGTGCGTTTCTTATATTCTAAGTTTTTCAGTGCAACTCACTCATATACTATGTACTACACTGTGCGTTTCTTATATTCTAAGTTTTTCAGTGCAACTCACTCATATACTATGTACTACACTGTGCGTTTCTTATATTCTAAGTTTTTCAGTGCAACTCACTCATATACTATGTACTACACTGTGCGTTTCTTATATTCTAAGTTTTTCAGTGCAACTCACTCATATACTATGTACTACACTGTGCGTTTCTTATATTCTAAGTTTTTCAGTGCAACTCACTCATATACTATGTACTACACTGTGCGTTTCTTATATTCTAAGTTTTTCAGTGCAACTCACTCATATACTATGTAATACACTGTGCGTTTCTTATATTCTAAGTTTTTCAGTGCAACTCACTCATATACTATGTACTACACTGTGCGTTTCTTATATTCTAAGTTATTCAGTGAAACTCACTCATATACTATGTACTACACTGTGCGTTTCTTATATTCTAAGTTTTTGAGTGCAACTCACTCATATACTATGTACTACACTGTGCGTTTCTTATATTCTAAGTTTTTCAGTGCAACTCACTCATATACTATGTACTACACTGTGCGTTTCTTATATTCTAAGTTTTTCAGTGCAACTCACTCATATACTATGTACTACACTGTGCGTTTCTTATATTCTAAGTTTTTCAGTGCAACTCACTCATATACTATGTACTACACTGTGCGTTTCTTATATTCTAAGTTTTTCAGTGCAACTCACTCATATACTATGTACTACACTGTGCATTTCGTGTAATGCGGGTTTTTCAGTGAATTCTAAGTTTTTCAGTGCAACTCACTCATATACTATGTACTACACTGTGCGTTTCTTATATTCTAAGTTTTTCAGTGCAACTCACTCATATACTATGTACTACACTGTGCGTTTCTTATATTCTAAGTTTTTCAGTGCAACTCACTCATATACTATGTACTACACTGTGCGTTTCTTATATTCTAAGTTTTTCAGTGCAACTCACTCATATACTATGTACTACACTGTGCATTTAGTGTAATGAGGGTTTTTCAGTAAATTCTAAGTTTTTCAGTGCAACTCACTCATATACTATGTACTACACTGTGCGTTTCTTATATTCTAAGTTTTTCAGTGCAACTCACTCATATACTATGTACTACACTGTGCGTTTCTTATATTCTAAGTTTTTCAGTGCAACTCACTCATATACTATGTACTACACTGTGCGTTTCTTATATTCTAAGTTTTTCAGTGCAACTCACTCATATACTATGTACTACACTGTGCGTTTCTTATATTCTAAGTTTTTCAGTGCAACTCACTCATATACTATGTACTACACTGTGCGTTTCTTATATTCTAAGTTTTTCAGTGCAACTCACTCATATACTATGTACTACACTGTGCGTTTCTTATATTCTAAGTTTTTCAGTGCAACTCACTCATATACTATGTACTACACTGTGCGTTTCTTATATTCTAAGTTTTTCAGTGCAACTCACTCATATACTATGTACTACACTGTGCGTTTCTTATATTCTAAGTTTTTCAGTGCAACTCACTCATATACTATGTACTACACTGTGCGTTTCTTATATTCTAAGTTTTTCAGTGCAACTCACTCATATACTATGTACTACACTGTGCGTTTCTTATATTCTAAGTTTTTCAGTGCAACTCACTCATATACTATGTACTACACTGTGCGTTTCTTATATTCTAAGTTTTTCAGTGCAACTCACTCATATACTATGTACTACACTGTGCGTTTCTTATATTCTAAGTTTTTCAGTGCAACTCACTCATATACTATGTACGACACTGTGCGTTTCTTATATTCTAAGTTTTTCAGTGCAACTCACTCATATACTATGTACTACACTGTGCATTTCGTGTAATGCGGGTTTTTCAGTAAATTCTAAGTTTTTCAGTGCAACTCACTCATATACTATGTACTACACTGTGCGTTTCTTATATTCTAAGTTTTTCAGTGCAACTCACTCATATACTATGTACTACACTGTGCGTTTCTTATATTCTAAGTTTTTCAGTGCAACTCACTCATATACTATGTACTACACTGTGCGTTTCTTATGTTCTAAGTTTTTCAGTGCAACTCACTCATATACTATGTACTACACTGTGCGTTTCTTATATTCTAAGTTTTTCAGTGAAACTCAGTCATATACTATGTACTACACTGTGCGTTTCTTATATTCTAAGTTTTTCAGTGCAACTCACTCATATACTATGTACTACACTGTGCATTTCGTGTAATGCGGGTTTTTCAGTAAATTCTAAGTTTTTCAGTGCAACTCACTCATATACTATGTACTACACTGTGCGTTTCTTATATTCTAAGTTTTTCAGTGCAACTCACTCATATACTATGTACTACACTGTGCGTTTCTTATATTCTAAGTTTTTCAGTGCAACTCACTCATATACTATGTACTACACTGTGCGTTTCTTATATTCTAAGTTTTTCAGTGCAACTCACTCATATACTATGTACTACACTGTGCATTTCGTGTAATGCGGGTTTTTCAGTAAATTCTAAGTTTTTCAGTGCAACTCACTCATATACTATGTACTACACTGTGCGTTTCTTATATTCTAAGTTTTTCAGTGCAACTCACTCATATACTATGTACTACACTGTGCGTTTCTTATATTCTAAGTTTTTCAGTGCAACTCACTCATATACTATGTACTACACTGTGCGTTTCTTATATTCTAAGTTTTTCAGTGCAACTCACTCATATACTATGTACTACACTGTGCGTTTCTTATATTCTAAGTTTTTCAGTGCAACTCACTCATATACTATGTACTACACTGTGCGTTTCTTATATTCTAAGTTTTTCAGTGCAACTCACTCATATACTATGTACTACACTGTGCGTTTCTTATATTCTAAGTTTTTCAGTGCAACTCACTCATATACTATGTACTACACTGTGCGTTTCTTATATTCTAAGTTTTTCAGTGCAACTCACTCATATACTATGTACTACACTGTGCATTTCGTGTAATGCGGGTTTTTCAGTAAATTCTAAGTTTTTCAGTGCAACTCACTCATATACTATGTACTACACTGTGCGTTTCTTATATTCTAAGTTTTTCAGTTCAACTCACTCATATACTATGTACTACACTGTGCGTTTCTTATATTCTAAATTTTTGAGTGCAACTCACTCATATACTATGTACTACACTGTGCGTTTCTTATATTCTAAGTTTTTCAGTGCAACTCACTCATATACTATGTACTACACTGTGCGTTTCTTATATTCTAAGTTTTTCAGTGCAACTCACTCATATACTATGTACTACACTGTGCGTTTCTTATATTCTAAGTTTTTGAGTGCAACTCACTCATATACTATGTACTACACTGTGCGTTTCTTATATTCTAAGTTTTTCAGTGCAACTCACTCATATACTATGTACTACACTGTGCGTTTCTTATATTCTAAGTTTTTCAGTGCAACTCACTCATATACTATGTACTACACTGTGCGTTTCTTATATTCTAAGTTTTTCAGTGCAACTCACTCATATACTATGTACTACACTGTGCGTTTCTTATTTTCTAAGTTTTTCAGTGCAACTCACTCATATTCTATGTACTACACTGTGCGTTTCTTATATTCTAAGTTTTTCAGTGCAACTCACTCATATACTATGTACTACACTGTGCGTTTCTTATATTCTAAGTTTTTCAGTGCAACTCACTCATATACTATGTACTACACTGTGCGTTTCTTATATTCTAAGTTTTTCAGTGCAACTCACTCATATACTATGTACTACACTGTGCGTTTCTTATATTCTAAGTTTTTCAGTGCAACTCACTCATATACTATGTACTACACTGTGCATTTCGTGTAATGCGGGTTTTTCAGTAAATTCTAAGTTTTTCAGTGCAACTCACTCATATACTATGTACTACACTGTGCGTTTCTTATATTCTAAGTTTTTCAGTGCAACTCACTCATATTCTATGTACTACACTGTGCGTTTCTTATATTCTAAGTTTTTCAGTGCAAATCACTCATATACTATGTACTACACTGTGCGTTTCTTATATTCTAAGTTTTTCAGTGCAACTCACTCATATACTATGTACTACACTGTGCGTTTCTTATATTCTAAGTTTTTCAGTGCAACTCACTCATATACTATGTACTACACTGTGCGTTTCTTATATTCTAAGTTTTTCAGTGCAACTCACTCATATACTATGTACTACACTGTGCATTTCGTGTAATGCGGGTTTTTCAGTAAATTCTAAGTTTTTGAGTGCAACTCACTCATATACTATGTACTACACTGTGCGTTTCTTATATTCTAAGTTTTTCAGTGCAACTCACTCATATACTATGTACTACACTGTGCGTTTCTTATATTCTATGTTTTTCATTGCAACTCACTCATATACAATGTACTACACTGTGCGTTTCTTATATTCTAAGTTTCTCAGTGCAACTCACTCATATACTATGTACTACACTGTGCGTTTCTTATATTCTAAGTTTTTCAGTGCAACTCACTCATATACTATGTACTACACTGTGCGTTTCTTATATTCTAAGTTTTTCAGTGCAACTCACTCATATACTATGTACTACACTCTGCGTTTCTTATATTCTAAGTTTTTCAGTGCAACTCACTCATATACTATGTACTACACTGTGCGTTTCTTATATTCTAAGTTTTTCAGTGCAACTCACTCATATACTATGTACTACACTGTGCGTTTCTTATATTCTAAGTTTTTCAGTGCAACTCACTCATATACTATGTACTACACTGTGCATTTCGTGTAATGTGGGTTTTTCAGTAAATTCTAAGTTTTTCAGTGCAACTCACTCATATACTATGTACTACACTGTGCGTTTCTTATATTCTAAGTTTTTCAGTGCAACTCACTCATATACTATGTACTACACTGTGCGTTTCTTATATTCTAAGTTTTTCAGTGCAACTCATTCATATACTATGTACTACACTTTGCGTTTCTTATATTCTAAGTTTTTCAGTGCAACTCACTCATATACAATGTACTACACTGTGCGTTTCTTATATTCTAAGTTTTTCAGTGCAACTCACTCATATACTATGTACTACACTGTGCGTTTCTTATATTCTAAGTTTTTCAGTGCAACTCACTCATATACTATGTACTACACTGTGCATTTAGTGTAATGCGGGTTTTTCAGTAAATTCTAAGTTTTTCAGTGCAACTCACTCATATACTATGTACTACACTGTGCGTTTCTTATATTCTAAGTTTTTCAGTGCAACTCACTCATATACTATGTACTACACTGTGCGTTTCTTATATTCTAAGTTTTTCAGTGCAACTCACTCATATACTATGTACTACACTGTGCGTTTCTTATATTCTAAGTTTTTCAGTGCAACTCACTCATATACTATGTACTACACTGTGCGTTTCTTATATTCTAAGTTTTTCAGTGCAACTCACTCATATACTATGTACTACACTGTGCGTTTCTTATATTCTAAGTTTTTCAGTGCAACTCACTCATATACTATGTACTACACTGTGCGTTTCTTATATTCTAAGTTTTTCAGTGCAACTCACTCATATACTATGTACTACACTGTGCGTTTCTTATATTCTAAGTTTTTCAGTGCAACTCACTCATATACTATGTACTACAATGTGCGTTTCTTATACTCAAAGTTTTTCAGTGCAACTCACTCATATACTATGTACTACACTGTGCGTTTCTTATATTCTAAGTTTTTCAGTGCAACTCACTCATATACTATGTACTACACTGTGCATTTCGTGTAATGCGGGTTTTTCAGTAAATTCTAAGTTTTTCAGTGCAACTCACTCATATACTATGTACTACACTGTGCGTTTCTTATATTCTAAGTTTTTCAGTGCAACTCACTCATATACTATGTACTACACTGCGTTTCTTATATTCTAAGTTTTTCAGGGCAACTCACTCATATTCTATGTACTACACTGTGCGTTTCTTATATTCTAAGTTTTTCAGTGCAACTCACTCATATACTATGTACTACACTGTGCGTTTCTTATATTCTAAGTTTTTCAGTGCAACTCACTCATATACTATGTACTACACTGTGCGTTTCTTATATTCTAAGTTTTTCAGTGCAACTCACTCATATACTATGTACTACACTGTGCGTTTCTTATATTCTAAGTTTTTCAGTGCAACTCACTCATATACTATGTACTACACTGTGCGTTTCTTATATTCTAAGTTTTTCAGTGCAACTCACTCATATACTATGTACTACACTGTGCGTTTCTTATATTCTAAGTTTTTCAGTGCAACTCACTCATATACTATGTACTACACTGTGCATTTCGTGTAATGCGGGTTTTTCAGTAAATTCTAAGTTTTTCAGTGCAACTCACTCATATACTATGTACTACACTGTGCGTTTCTTATATTCTAAGTTTTTCAGTGCAACTCACTCATATACTATGTACTACACTGTGCGTTTCTTATATTCTAAGTTTTTCAGTGCAACTCACTCATATACTATGTACTACACTGTGCATTTCGTGTAATGCGGGTTTTTCAGTAAATTCTAAGTTTTTCAGTGCAACTCACTCATATACTATGTACTACACTGTGCATTTCTTATATTCTAAGTTTTTCAGTGCAACTCACTCATATACTATGTACTACACTGTGCGTTTCTTATATTCTAAGTTTTTCAGTGCAACTCACTCATATACTATGTACTACACTGTGCGTTTCTTATATTCTAAGTTTTTCAGTGCAACTCACTCATATACTATGTACTACACTGTGCGTTTCTTAAATCCTAAGTTTTTCAGTGCAACTCACTCATATATTATGTACTACACTGTGCGTTTCTTATATTCTAAGTTTTTCAGTGCAACTCACTCATATACTATGTACTACACTGTGCGTTTCTTATATTCTAAGTTTTTCAGTGCAACTCACTCATATACTATGTACTACACTCTGCGTTTCTTATATTCTAAGTTTTTCAGTGCAACTCACTCATATACTATGTACTACACTGTGCGTTTCTTATATTCTAAGTTTTTCAGTGCAACTCACTCATATACTATGTACTACACTGTGCGTTTCTTATATTCTAAGTTTTTCAGTGCAACTCACTCATATACTATGTACTACACTGTGCGTTTCTTATATTCTAAGTTTTTCAGTGCAACTCACTCATATACTATGTACTACAATGTGCGTTTCTTATACTCAAAGTTTTTCAGTGCAACTCACTCATATACTATGTACTACACTGTGCGTTTCTTATATTCTAAGTTTTTCAGTGCAACTCACTCATATACTATGTACTACACTGTGCGTTTTTTATATTCTAAGTTTTTCAGTGCAACTCACTCATATACTATGTACTACACTGTGCGTTTCTTATATTCTAAGTTTTTCAGTGCAACTCACTCATATACTATGTACTACACTGTGCGTTTCTTATATTCTAAGTTTTTCAGTGCAACTCACTCATATACTATGTACTACACTGTGCGTTTCTTATATTCTAAGTTTTTCAGTGCAACTCACTCATATACTATGTACTACACTGTCCGTTTCTTAAATTCTAAGTTTTTCAGTGCAACTCACTCATATACTATGTACTACACTGTGCGTTTCTTATATTCTAAGTTTTTCAGTGCAACTCACTCATATACTATGTACTACACTGTGAGTTTCTTATATTCTAAGTTTTTCAGTGCAACTCACTCATATACTATGTACTACACTGTGCGTTTCCTATATTCTAAGTTTTTCAGTGCAACTCACTCATATACTATGTACTACACTGTGCGTTTCTTATATTCTAAGTTTTTCAGTGCAACTCACTCATATACTATGTACTACACTGTGCGTTTCTTATATTCTAAGTTTTTCAGTGCAACTCACTCATATACTATGTACTACACTGTGCGTTTCTTATATTCTAAGTTTTTCAGTGCAACTCACTCATATACTATGTACTACACTGTGCGTTTCTTATATTCTAAGTTTTTCAGTGCAACTCACTCATATACTATGTACTACACTGTGCATTTCGTGTAATGCGGGTTTTTCAGTAAATTCTAAGTTTTTCAGTGCAACTCACTCATATACTATGTACTACACTGTGCGTTTCTTATATTCTAAGTTTTTCAGTGCAACTCACTCATATACTATGTATTACACTGTGCGTTTCTTATATTCTAAGTTTTTGAGTGCAACTCACTCATATACTATGTACTACACTGTGCGTTTCTTATATTCTAAGTTTTTCAGTGCAACTCACTCATATACTATGTACTACACTGTGCGTTTCTTATATTCTAAGTTTTTCAGTGCAACTCACTCATATACTATGTACTACACTGTGCATTTCGTGTAATGCGGGTTTTTCAGTAAATTCTAAGTTTTTCAGTGAAACTCACTCATATACTATGTACTACACTGTGCGTTTCTTATATTCTAAGTTTTTCAGTGCAACTCACTCATATACTATGTACTACACTGTCCGTTTTTTAAATTCTAAGTTTTTCAGTGAAACTCACTCATATACTATGTACTACACTGAGCGTTTCTTATATTCTAAGTTTTTCAGTGCAACTCACTCATATACTATGTACTACACTGTGAGTTTCTTATATTCTAAGTTTTTCAGTGCAACTCACTCATATACTATGTACTACACTGTGCGTTTCCTATATTCTAAGTTTTTCAGTGCAACTCACTCATATACTATGTACTACACTGTGCGATTCTTATGTTCTAAGTTTTTCAGTGCAACTCACTCATATACTATGTACTACACTGTGCGTTTCTTATATTCTAAGTTTTTCAGTGCAACTCACTCATATACTATGTACTACACTGTGCGTTTCTTATATTCTAAGTTTTTCAGTGCAACTCACTCATATACTATGTACTACAATGTGCGTTTCTTATACTCACAGTTTTTCAGTGCAACTCACTCATATACTATGTACTACACTGTGCGTTTCTTATATTCTAAGTTTTTCAGTGCAACTCACTCATATACTATGTACTACACTGTGCGTTTCTTATATTCTAAGTTTTCAGTGCAACTCACTCATATACTATGTACTACACTCTGCGTTTCTTATATTCTAAGTTTTTCAGTGCAACTCACTCATATACTATGTACTACACTGTGCGTTTCTTATATTCTAAGTTTTTCAGTGCAACTCACTCATATACTATGTACTACACTGTCCGTTTCTTAAATTCTAAGTTTTTCAGTGCAACTCACTCATATACTATGTACTACACTTAGCGTTTCTTATATTCTAAGTTTTTCAGTGCAACTCACTCATATACTATGTACTACACTGTGCGTTTCTTATATTCTAAGTTTTTCAGTGCAACTCACTCATATACTATGTACTACACTCTGCGTTTCTTATATTCTAAGTTTTTCAGTGCAACTCACTCATATACTATGTACTACACTGTGCGTTTCTTATATTCTAAGTTTTTCAGTGCAACTCACTCATATACTATGTACTACACTGTGCGTTTCTTATATTCTAAGTTTTTCAGTGCAACTCACTCATATACTATGTACTACACTGTGCGTTTCTTATATTCTAAGTTTTTCAGTGCAACTCACTCATATACTATGTACTACACTGTGCGTTTCTTATATTCTAAGTTTTTCAGTGCAACTCACTCATATACTATGTACTACACTGTGCATTTCGTGTAATGCGGGTTTTTCAGTAAATTCTAAGTTTTTCAGTGCAACTCACTCATATACTATGTACTACACTGTGCGTTTCTTATATTCTAAGTTTTTCAGTGCAACTCACTCATATACTATGTA
This sequence comes from Mus caroli, assembly GCF_978045245.1. Lineage (NCBI taxonomy): Eukaryota > Metazoa > Chordata > Mammalia > Rodentia > Muridae > Mus > Mus caroli. The sequence continues at coordinate 410,773 of NW_028227345.1, forward strand.
TTACACTGTGCGTTTCTTATATTCTAAGTTTTTCAGTGCAACTCACTCATATACTATGTACTACACTGTGCGTTTCTTATATTCTAAGTTTTTCAGTGCAACTCACTCATATACTATTAACTACACTGTGCGTTTCTTATATTCTAAGTTTTTCAGTGCAACTCACTCATATACTATGTACTACACTGTGCATTTCGTGTAATGCGGGTTTTTCAGTAAATTCTAAGTTTTTCAGTGAAACTCACTCATATACTATGTACTACACTGTGCGTTTCTTATATTCTAAGTTTTTCAGGGCAACTCACTCATATACTATGTACTACACTGTCCGTTTCTTAAATTCTAAGTTTTTCAGTGCAACTCACTCATATACTATGTACTACACTGAGCGTTTCTTATATTCTAAGTTTTTCAGTGCAACTCACTCATATACTATGTACTACACTGTGAGTTTCTTATATTATAAGTTTTTCAGTGCAACTCACTCATATACTATGTACTACACTGTGCGTTTCCTATATTCTAAGTTTTTCAGTGCAACTCACTCATATACTATGTACCACACTGTGCGTTTCTTATATTCTAAGTTTTTCAGTGCAACTCACTCATATACTATGTACTACACTGTGCGTTTCTTATATTCTAAGTTTTTCAGTGCAACTCACTCATATACTATGTACTACACTGTGCGTTTCTTATATTCTAAGTTTTTCAGTGCAACTCACTCATATACTATGTACTACACTGTGCGTTTCTTATATTCTAAGTTTTTCAGTGCAACTCACTCATATACTATGTACTACACTGTGCGTTTCTTATATTCTAAGTTTTTCAGTGCAACTCACTCATATACTATGTACTACACTGTGCATTTCGAGTAATGCGGGTTTTTCAGTAAATTTTAAGTTTTTCAGTGCAACTCACTCATATACTATGTACTACACTGTGCGTTTCTTATATTCTAAGTTTTTCAGTGCAACTCACTCATATACTATGTATTACACTGTGCGTTTCTTATATTCTAAGTTTTTCAGTGCAACTCACTCATATACTATGTACTACACTGTGCGTTTCTTATATTCTAAGTTTTTCAGTGCAACTCACTCATATACTATGTACTACACTCTGCTTTTCTTAAATTCTAAGTTTTTCAGTGCAACTCACTCATATACTATGTACTACACTGTGCGTTTCTTATATTCTAAATTTTTCAGTGCAACTCACTCATATACTATGTACTACACTGTGCGTTTCTTATATTCTAAGTTTTTCAGTGCAACTCACTCATATACTATGTACTACACTGTGCGTTTCTTATATTCTAAGTTTTTCAGTGCAACTCACTCATATACTATGTACTACACTGTGCGTTTCTTATATTCTAAGTTTTTCAGGGCAACTCACTCATATACTATGTACTACACTGTGCGTTTCTTATATTCTAAGTTTTTCAGGGCAACTCACTCATATACTATGTACTACACTGTGCGTTTCTTATATTCTAAGTTTTTCAGTGCAACTCACTCATATACTATGTACTACACTGTGCGTTTCTTATATTCTAAGTTTTTCAGTGCAACTCACTCATATACTATGTACTACACTGTGCGTTTCTTATATTCTAAGTTTTCCAGTGCAACTCACTCATATACTATGTACTACACTGTGCGTTTCTTATATTCTAAGTTTTTCAGTGCAACTCACTCATATACTATGTACTACACTGTGCGTTTCTTATATTCTAAGTTTTTCAGTGCAACTCACTCAGATACTATGTACTACACTGTGCGTTTCTTATATTCTAAGTTTTTCAGTGCAACTCACTCATATACTATGTACTACAATGTGCGTTTCTTATACTCACAGTTTTTCAGTGCAACTCACTCATATACTATGTACTACACTGTGCGTTTCTTATATTCTAAGTTTTTCAGTGCAACTCACTCATATACTATGTACTACACTGTGCGTTTCTTATATTCTAAGTTTTCAGTGCAACTCACTCATATACTATGTACTACACTGTGCGTTTCTTATATTCTAAGTTTTTGAGTGCAACTCACTCATATACTATGTACTACACTGTGCGTTTCTTATATTCTAAGTTTTTCAGTGCAACTCACTCATATACTATGTACTACACTGTCCGTTTCTTAAATTCTAAGTTTTTCAGTGCAACTCACTCATATACTATGTACTACACTTAGCGTTTCTTATATTCTAAGTTTTTCAGTGCAACTCACTCATATACTATGTACTACACTGTGCGTTTCTTATATTCTAAGTTTTTCAGTGCAACTCACTCATATACTATGTACTACACTGTGCGTTTCTTATATTCTAAGTTTTTCAGTGCAACTCACTCATATACTATGTACTACACTCTGCGTTTCTTATATTCTAAGTTTTTCAGTGCAACTCACTCATATACTATGTACTACACTGTGCGTTTCTTATATTCTAAGTTTTTCAGTGCAACTCACTCATATACTATGTACTACACTGTGCGTTTCTTATATTCTAAGTTTTTCAGTGCAACTCACTCATATACTATGTACTACACTGTGCGTTTCTTATATTCTAAGTTTTTCAGTGCAACTCACTCATATACTATGTACAACACTGTGCGTTTCTTATATTCTAAGTTTTTCAGTGCAACTCACTCATATACTATGTACTACACTGTGCATTTCGTGTAATGCGGGTTTTTCAGTAAATTCTAAGTTTTTCAGTGCAACTCACTCATATACTATGTACTACACTGTGCGTTTCTTATATTCTAAGTTTTTCAGTGCAACTCACTCATATACTATGTATTACACTGTGCGTTTCTTATATTCTAAGTTTTTCAGTGCAACTCACTCATATACTATGTACTACACTGTGCGTTTCTTATATTCTAAGTTTTTCAGTGCAACTCACTCATATACTATGTACTACACTGTGCGTTTCTTATATTCTAAGTTTTTCAGTGCAACTCACTCATATACTATGTACTACACTGTGCATTTCGTGTAATGCGGGTTTTTCAGTAAATTCTAAGTTTTTCAGTGAAACTCACTCATATACTATGTACTACACTGTGCGTTTCTTATATTCTAAGTTTTTCAGGGCAACTCACTCATATACTATGTACTACACTGTCCGTTTCTTAAATTCTAAGTTTTTCAGGGCAACTCACTCATATACTATGTACTACACTGAGCGTTTCTTATATTCTAAGTTTTTCAGTGCAACTCACTCATATACTATGTACTACACTGTGAGTTTCTTATATTCTAAGTTTTTCAGTGCAACTCACTCATATACTATGTACTACACTGTGCGTTTCCTATATTCTAAGTTTTTCAGTGCAACTCACTCATATACTATGTACTACACTGTGCGTTTCTTATATTCTAAGTTTTTCAGTGCAACTCACTCATATACTATGTACTACACTGTGCGTTTCTTATATTCTAAGTTTTTCAGTGCAACTCACTCATATACTATGTACTACACTGTGCGTTTCTTATATTCTAAGTTTTTCAGTGCAACTCACTCATATACTATGTACTACACTGTGCGTTTCTTATATTCTAAGTTTTTCAGTGCAACTCACTCATATACTATGTACTACACTGTGCGTTTCTTATATTCTAAGTTTTTCAGTGCAACTCACTCATATACTATGTACTACACTGTGCATTTCGAGTAATGCGGGTTTTTCAGTAAATTCTAAGTTTTTCAGTGCAACTCACTCATATACTATGTACTACACTGTGCGTTTCTTATATTCTAAGTTTTTCAGTGCAACTCACTCATATACTATGTACTACACTGTACGTTTCTTATATTCTAAGTTTTTCAGTGCAACTAACTCATATACTATGTACTACACTGTGCGTTTCTTATATTCTAAGTTTTTCAGTGCAACTCACTCATATACTATGTACTACACTCTGCTTTTCTTAAATTCTAAGTTTTTCAGTGCAACTCACTCATATACTATGTACTACACTGTGCGTTTCTTATATTCTAAATTTTTCAGTGCAACTCACTCATATACTATGTACTACACTGTGCGTTTCTTATATTCTAAGTTTTTCAGTGCAACTCACTCATATACTATGTACTACACTGTGCGTTTCTTATATTCTAAGTTTTTCAGTGCAACTCACTCATATACTATGTACTACACTGTGCGTTTCTTATATTCTAAGTTTTTCAGGGCAACTCACTCATATACTATGTACTACACTGTGCGTTTCTTATATTCTAAGTTTTTCAGGGCAACTCACTCATATACTATGTACTACACTGTGCGTTTCTTATATTCTAAGTTTTTCAGTGCAACTCACTCATATACTATGTACTACACTGTGCGTTTCTTATATTCAAAGTTTTTCAGTGCAACTCACTCATATACTATGTACTACACTGTGCGTTTCTTATATTCTAAGTTTTCCAGTGCAACTCACTCATATACTATGTACTACACTGTGCGTTTCTTATATTCTAAGTTTTTCAGTGCAACTCACTCATATACTATGTACTACACTGTGCGTTTCTTATATTCTAAGTTTTTCAGTGCAACTCACTCAGATACTATGTACTACACTGTGCGTTTCTTATATTCTAAGTTTTTCAGTGCAACTCACTCATATACTATGTACTACACTGTGCGTTTCTTATATTCTAAGTTTTTCAGTGCAACTCACTCATATACTATGTACTACACTGTGCGTTTCTTATATTCTAAGTTTTTCAGTGCAACTCACTCATATACTATGTACTACACTGTGCGTTTCTTATATTCTAAGTTTTTCAGTGCAACTCACTCATATACTATGTACTACACTGTGCGTTTCTTATATTCTAAGTTTTTCAGTGCAACTCACTCATATACTATGTACTACACTGTGCATTTCGTGTAATGCGGGTTTTTCAGTAAATTCTAAGTTTTTCAGTGCAACTCACTCATATACTATGTACTACACTGTGCGTTTCTTATATTCTAAGTTTTTCAGTGCAACTCACTCATATACTATGTATTACACTGTGCGTTTCTTATATTCTAAGTTTTTCAGTGCAACTCACTCATATACTATGTACTACACTGTGCGTTTCTTATATTCTAAGTTTTTCAGTGCAACTCACTCATATACTATGTACTACACTGTGCGTTTCTTATATTCTAAGTTTTTCAGTTCAACTCACTCATATACTATGTACTACACTGTGCATTTCGTGTAATGCGGGTTTTTCAGTAAATTATAAGTTTTTCAGTGAAACTCACTCATATACTATGTACTACACTGTGCGTTTCTTATATTCTAAGTTTTTCAGTGCAACTCACTCATATACTATGTACTACACTGTGCGTTTCTTATATTCTAAGTTTTTCAGTGCAACTCACTCATATACGATGTACTACACTGTGCGTTTCTTATATTCTAAGTTTTTCAGTGCAACTCACTCATATACTATGTACTACACTGTGCATTTCGAGTAATGCGGGTTTTTCAGTAAATTCTAAGTTTTTCAGTGCAACTCACTCATATACTATGTACTACACTGTGCGTTTCTTATATTCTAAGTTTTTCAGTGCAACTCACTCATATACTATGTACTACACTGTGCGTTTCTTATATTCTAAGTTTTTCAGTGCAACTCACTCATATACTATGTACTACACTGTGCGTTTCTTATATTCTAAGTTTTTCAGTGCAACTCACTCATATACTATGTACTACACTGTGCTTTTCTTAAATTCTAAGTTTTTCAGTGCAACTCACTCATATACTATGTACTACACTGTGCGTTTCTTATATTCTAAATTTTACAGTGCAACTCACTCATATACTATGTACTACACTGTGCGTTTCTTATATTCTAAGTTTTTCAGTGCAACTCACTCATATACTATGTACTACACTGTGCGTTTCTTATATTCTAAGTTTTTCAGTGCAACTCACTCATATACTATGTACTACACTGTGCGTTTCTTATATTCTAAGTTTTTCAGGGCAACTCACTCATATACTATGTACTACACTGTGCGTTTCTTATATTCTAAGTTTTTCAGGGCAACTCACTCATATACTATGTACTACACTGTGCGTTTCTTATATTCTAAGTTTTTCAGTGCAACTCACTCATATACTATGTACTACACTGTGCGTTTCTTATATTCTAAGTTTTTCAGTGCAACTCACTCATATACTATGTACTACACTGTGCGTTTCTTATATTCTAAGTTTTTCAGTGCAACTCACTCATATACTATGTACTACACTGTGCGTTTCTTATATTCTAAGTTTTTCAGTGCAACTCACTCATATACTATGTACTACACTGTGCGTTTCTTATATTCTAAGTTTTTCAGTGCAACTCACTCAGATACTATGTACTACACTGTGCGTTTCTTATATTCTAAGTTTTTCAGTGCAACTCACTCATATACTATGTACTACACTGTGCGTTTCTTATATTCTAAGTTTTTCAGTGCAACTCACTCATATACTATGTACTACACTGTGCGTTTCTTATATTCTAAGTTTTTCAGTGCAACTCACTCATATACTATGTACTACACTGTGCGTTTCTTTTATTCTAAGTTTTTCAGTGCAACTCACTCATATACTATGTACTACACTGTGCGTTTCTTATATTCTAAGTTTTTCAGTGCAACTCACTCAGATACTATGTACTACACTGTGCGTTTCTTATATTCTAAGTTTTTCAGTGCAACTCACTCATATACTATGTACTACACTGTGCATTTCGTGTAATGCGGGTTTTTCAGTAAATTCTAAGTTTTTCAGTGAAACTCACTCATATACTATGTACTACACTGTGCGTTTCTTATATTCTAAGTTTTTCAGTGCAACTCACTCATATACTATGTACTACACTGTCCGTTTCTTAAATTCTAAGTTTTTCAGTGCAACTCACTCATATACTATGTACTACACTGTCCGTTTCTTAAATTCTAAGTTTTTCAGTGCAACTCACTCATATACTATATACTACACTGAGCGTTTCTTATATTCTAAGTTTTTCAGTGCAACTCACTCATATACTATGTACTACACTGTGCGTTTCCTATATTCTAAGTTTTTCAGTGCAACTCACTCATATACTATGTACTACACTGTGCGTTTCTTATATTCTAAGTTTTTCAGTGCAACTCACTCATATACTATGTACTACACTGTGCGTTTCTTTTATTCTAAGTTTTTCAGTGCAACTCACTCATATACTATGTACTACACTGTGCGTTTCTTATATTCTAAGTTTTTCAGTGCAACTCACTCATATACTATGTACTACACTGTGCGTTTCTTATATTCTAAGTTTTTCAGTGCAACTCACTCATATACTATGTACTACACTGTGCGTTTCTTATATTCTAAGTTTTTCAGTGCAACTCACTCATATACTATGTACTACACTGTGCATTTCGAGTAATGCGGGTTTTTCAGTAAATTCTAAGTTTTTCAGTGCAACTCACTCATATACAATGTACTACACTGTGCGTTTCTTATATTCTAAGTTTTTCAGTGCAACTCACTCATATACTATGTACTACACTGTGCGTTTCTTATATTCTAAGTTTTTCAGTGCAACTCACTCATATACTATGTACTACACTGTGCGTTTCTTATATTCTAAGTTTTTCAGTGCAACTCACTCATATACTATGTACTACACTGTGCGTTTCTTAAATTCTAAGTTTTTCAGTGCAACTCACTCATATACTATGTACTACACTGTGCGTTTCTTATATTCTAAATTTTTCAGTGCAACTCACTCATATACTATGTACTACATTGTGCGTTTCTTATATTCTAAGTTTTTCAGTGCAACTCACTCATATACTATGTACTACACTGTGCGTTTCTTATATTCTAAGTTTTTCAGTGCAACTCACTCATATACTATGTACTACACTGTGCGTTTCTTATATTCTAAGTTTTTCAGGGCAACTCACTCATATACTATGTACTACACTGTGCGTTTCTTATATTCTAAGTTTTTCAGGGCAACTCACTCATATACTATGTACTACACTGTGCGTTTCTTATATTCTAAGTTTTTCAGTGCAACTCACTCATATACTATGTACTACACTGTGCGTTTCTTATATTCTAAGTTTTTCAGTGCAACTCACTCATATACTATGTACTACACTGTGCGTTTCTTATATTCTAAGTTTTTCAGTGCAACTCACTCAGATACTATGTACTACACTGTGCGTTTCTTATATTCTAAGTTTTTCAGTGCAACTCACTCATATACTATGTACTACACTGTGCGTTTCTTATATTCTAAGTTTTTCAGTGCAACTCACTCATATACTATGTACTACACTGTGCGTTTCTTATATTCTAAGTTTTTCAGTGCAACTCACTCATATACAATGTACTACACTGTGCGTTTCTTATATTCTAAGTTTTTCAGTGCAACTCACTCATATACTATGTACTACACTGTGCGTTTCTTATATTCTAAGTTTTTCAGTGCAACTCACTCATATACTATGTACTACACTGTCCGTTTCTTAAATTCTAAGTTTTTCAGTGCAACTCACTCATATACTATGTACTACACTGAGCGTTTCTTATATTCTAAGTTTTTCAGTGCAACTCACTCATATACTATGTACTACACTGTGCATTTCGTGTAATGCGGGTTTTTCAGTAAATTCTAAGTTTTTCAGTGCAACTCACTCATATACTATGTACTACACTGTGCGTTTCTTATATTCTAAGTTTTTCAGTGCAACTCACTCATATACTATGTATTACACTGTGCGTTTCTTATATTCTAAGTTTTTCAGTGCAACTCACTCATATACTATGTACTACACTGTGCGTTTCTTATATTCTAAGTTTTTCAGTGCAACTCACTCATATACTATGTACTACACTGTGCGTTTCTTATATTCTAAGTTTTTCAGTGCAACTCACTCATATACTATGTACTACACTGTGCATTTCGTGTAATGCGGGTTTTTCAGTAAATTCTAAGTTTTTCAGTGAAACTCACTCATATACTATGTACTACACTGTGCGTTTCTTATATTCTAAGTTTTTCAGTGCAACTCACTCATATACTATGTACTACACTGTCCGTTTCTTAAATTCTAAGTTTTTCAGTGCAACTCACTCATATACTATGTACTACACTGTCCGTTTCTTAAATTCTAAGTTTTTCAGTGCAACTCACTCATATACTATATACTACACTGAGCGTTTCTTATATTCTAAGTTTTTCAGTGCAACTCACTCATATACTATGGACTACACTGTGCGTTTCCTATATTCTAAGTTTTTCAGTGCAACTCACTCATATACTATGTACTACACTGTGCGTTTCTTATATTCTAAGTTTTTCAGTGCAACTCACTCATATACTATGTACTACACTGTGCGTTTCTTATATTCTAAGATTTTCAGTGCAACTCACTCATATACTATGTACTACACTGTGCGTTTCTTTTATTCTAAGTTTTTCAGTGCAACTCACTCATATACTATGTACTACACTGTGCGTTTCTTATATTCTAAGTTTTTCAGTGCAACTCACTCATATACTATGTACTACACTGTGCGTTTCTTATATTCTAAGTTTTTCAGTGCAACTCACTCATATACTATGTACTACACTGTGCGTTTCTTATATTCTAAGTTTTTCAGTGCAACTCACTCATATACTATGTACTACACTGTGCATTTCGAGTAATGCGGGTTTTTTAGTAAATTCTAAGTTTTTCAGTGCAACTCACTCATATACAATGTACTACACTGCGTTTCTTATATTCTAAGTTTTTCAGTGCAACTCACTCATATACTATGTACTACACTGTGCGTTTCTTATATTCTAAGTTTTTCAGTGCAACTCACTCATATACTATGTACTACACTGTGCGTTTCTTATATTCTAAGTTTTTCAGTGCAACTCACTCATATACTATGTACTACACTGTGCGTTTCTTAAATTCTAAGTTTTTCAGTGCAACTCACTCATATACTATGTACTACACTGTGCGTTTCTTATATTCTAAATTTTTCAGTGCAACTCACTCATATACTATGTACTACACTGTGCGTTTCTTATATTCTAAGTTTTTCAGTGCAACTCACTCATATACTATGTACTACACTGTGCGTTTCTTATATTCTAAGTTTTTCAGTGCAACTCACTCATATACTATGTACTACACTGTGCGTTTCTTATATTCTAAGTTTTTCAGGGCAACTCACTCATATACTATGTACTACACTGTGCGTTTCTTATATTCTAAGTTTTTCAGGGCAACTCACTCATATACTATGTACTACACTGTGCGTTTCTTATATTCTAAGTTTTTCAGTGCAACTCACTCATATACTATGTACTACACTGTGCGTTTCTTATATTCTAAGTTTTTCAGTGCAACTCACTCATATACTATGTACTACACTGTGCGTTTCTTATATTCTAAGTTTTTCAGTGCAACTCACTCATATACTATGTACTACACTGTGCATTTCTTATATTCTAAGTTTTTCAGTGCAACTCACTCATATACTATGTACTACACTGTGCGTTTCTTATATTCTAAGTTTTTCAGTGCAACTCACTCAGATACTATGTACTACACTGTGCGTTTCTTATATTCTAAGTTTTTCAGTGCAACTCACTCATATACTATGTACTACACTGTGCGTTTCTTATATTCTAAGTTTTTCAGTGCAACTCACTCATATACTATGTACTACACTGTGCGTTTCTTATATTCTAAGTTTTTCAGTGCAACTCACTCATATACAATGTACTACACTGTGCGTTTCTTATATTCTAAGTTTTTCAGTGCAACTCACTCATATACTATGTACTACACTGTGCGTTTCTTATATTCTAAGTTTTTCAGTGCAACTCACTCATATACTATGTACTACACTGTCCGTTTCTTAAATTCTAAGTTTTTCAGTGCAACTCACTCATATACTATGTACTACACTGAGCGTTTCTTATATTCTAAGTTTTTCAGTGCAACTCACTCATACTATGTACTACACTGTGCGTTTCTTATATTCTAAGTTTTTCAGTGCAACTCACTCATATACTATGTACTACACTGTGCGTTTCTTATATTCTAAGTTTTTCAGTGCAACTCACTCATATACTATGTACTACACTGTGCGTTTCTTATATTCTAAGTTTTTCAGTGAAACTCAGTCATATACTATGTACTACACTGTGCGTTTCTTATATTCTAAGTTTTTCAGTGCAACTCACTCATATACTATGTACTACACTGTGCATTTCGTGTAATGCGGGTTTTTCAGTAAATTCTAAGTTTTTCAGTGCAACTCACTCATATACTATGTACTACACTGTGCGTTTCTTATATTCTAAGTTTTTCAGTGCAACTCACTCATATACTATGTACTACACTGTGCGTTTCTTATATTCTAAGTTTTTCAGTGCAACTCACTCATATACTATGTACTACACTGTGCGTTTCTTATATTCTAAGTTTTTCAGTGCAACTCACTCATATACTATGTACTACACTGTGCATTTCGTGTAATGCGGGTTTTTCAGTAAATTCTAAGTTTTTCAGTGCAACTCACTCATATACTATGTACTACACTGTGCGTTTCTTATATTCTAAGTTTTTCAGTGCAACTCACTCATATACTATGTACTACACTGTGCGTTTCTTATATTCTAAGTTTTTCAGTGCAACTCACTCATATACTATGTACTACACTGTGCGTTTCTTATATTCTAAGTTTTTCAGTGCAACTCACTCATATACTATGTACTACACTGTGCGTTTCTTATATTCTAAGTTTTTCAGTGCAACTCACTCATATACTATGTACTACACTGTGCGTTTCTTATATTCTAAGTTTTTCAGTGCAACTCACTCATATACTATGTACTACACTGTGCGTTTCTTATATTCTAAGTTTTTCAGTGCAACTCACTCATATACTATGTACTACACTGTGCGTTTCTTATATTCTAAGTTTTTCAGTGCAACTCACTCATATACTATGTACTACACTGTGCATTTCGTGTAATGCGGGTTTTTCAGTAAATTCTAAGTTTTTCAGTGCAACTCACTCATATACTATGTACTACACTGTGCGTTTCTTATATTCTAAGTTTTTCAGTTCAACTCACTCATATACTATGTACTACACTGTGCGTTTCTTATATTCTAAATTTTTGAGTGCAACTCACTCATATACTATGTACTACACTGTGCGTTTCTTATATTCTAAGTTTTTCAGTGCAACTCACTCATATACTATGTACTACACTGTGCGTTTCTTATATTCTAAGTTTTTCAGTGCAACTCACTCATATACTATGTACTACACTGTGCGTTTCTTATATTCTAAGTTTTTGAGTGCAACTCACTCATATACTATGTACTACACTGTGCGTTTCTTATATTCTAAGTTTTTCAGTGCAACTCACTCATATACTATGTACTACACTGTGCGTTTCTTATATTCTAAGTTTTTCAGTGCAACTCACTCATATACTATGTACTACACTGTGCGTTTCTTATATTCTAAGTTTTTCAGTGCAACTCACTCATATACTATGTACTACACTGTGCGTTTCTTATTTTCTAAGTTTTTCAGTGCAACTCACTCATATACTATGTACTACACTGTGCGTTTCTTATATTCTAAGTTTTTCAGTGAAACTCACTCATATACTATGTACTACACTGTGCGTTTCTTATATTCTAAGTTTTTCAGTGCAACTCACTCATATACTATGTACTACACTGTGCATTTCGTGTAATGCGGGTTTTTCAGTAAATTCTAAGTTTTTCAGTGCAACTCACTCATATACTATGTACTACACTGTGCGTTTCTTATATTCTAAGTTTTTCAGTGCAACTCACTCATATTCTATGTACTACACTGTGCGTTTCTTATATTCTAAGTTTTTCAGTGCAACTCACTCATATACTATGTACTACACTGTGCGTTTCTTATATTCTAAGTTTTTCAGTGCAACTCACTCATATACTATGTACTACACTGTGCGTTTCTTATATTCTAAGTTTTTCAGTGCAACTCACTCATATACTATGTACTACACTGTGCGTTTCTTATATTCTAAGTTTTTCAGTGCAACTCACTCATATACTATGTACTACACTGTGCATTTCGTGTAATGCGGGTTTTTCAGTAAATTCTAAGTTTTTGAGTGCAACTCACTCATATACTATGTACTACACTGTGCGTTTCTTATATTCTAAGTTTTTCAGTGCAACTCACTCATATACTATGTACTACACTGTGCGTTTCTTATATTCTATGTTTTTCATTGCAACTCACTCATATACAATGTACTACACTGTGCGTTTCTTATATTCTAAGTTTCTCAGTGCAACTCACTCATATACTATGTACTACACTGTGCGTTTCTTATATTCTAAGTTTTTCAGTGCAACTCACTCATATACTATGTACTACACTGTGCGTTTCTTATATTCTAAGTTTTTCAGTGCAACTCACTCATATACTATGTACTACACTCTGCGTTTCTTATATTCTAAGTTTTTCAGTGCAACTCACTCATATACTATGTACTACACTGTGCGTTTCTTATATTCTAAGTTTTTCAGTGCAACTCACTCATATACTATGTACTACACTGTGCGTTTCTTATATTCTAAGTTTTTCAGTGCAACTCACTCATATACTATGTACTACACTGTGCATTTCGTGTAATGCGGGTTTTTCAGTAAATTCTAAGTTTTTCAGTGCAACTCACTCATATACTATGTACTACACTGTGCGTTTCTTATATTCTAAGTTTTTCAGTGCAACTCACTCATATACTATGTACTACACTGTGCGTTTCTTATATTCTAAGTTTTTCAGTGCAACTCACTCATATACTATGTACTACACTGTGCGTTTCTTATATTCTAAGTTTTTCAGTGCAACTCACTCATATACTATGTACTACACTGTGCGTTTCTTATATTCTAAGTTTTTCAGTGCAACTCACTCATATACTATGTACTACACTGTGCGTTTCTTATATTCTAAGTTTTTCAGTGCAACTCACTCATATACTATGTACTACACTGTGCGTTTCTTATATTCTAAGTTTTTCAGTGCAACTCACTCATATACTATGTACTACACTGTGAGTTTCTTATATTCTAAGTTTTTCAGTGCAACTCACTCATATACTATGTACTACACTGTGCGTTTCTTATATTCTAAGTTTTTCAGTGCAACTCACTCATATACTATGTACTACACTGTGCGTTTCTTATATTCTAAGTTTTTCAGTGCAACTCACTCATATACTATGTACTACACTGTGCATTTCGTGTAATGCGGGTTTTTCAGTAAATTCTAAGTTTTTCAGTGCAACTCACTCATATACTATGTACTACACTGTGCGTTTCTTATATTCTAAGTTTTTCAGTGCAACTCACTCATATACTATGTACTACACTGCGTTTCTTATATTCTAAGTTTTTCAGTGCAACTCACTCATATTCTATGTACTACACTGTGCGTTTCTTATATTCTTAGTTTTTCAGTGCAACTCACTCATATACTATGTACTACACTGTGCGTTTCTTATATTCTAAGTTTTTCAGTGCAACTCACTCATATACTATGTACTACACTGTGCGTTTCTTATATTCTAAGTTTTTCAGTGCAACTCACTCATATACTATGTACTACACTGTGCGTTTCTTATATTCTAAGTTTTTCAGTGCAACTCACTCATATACTATGTACTACACTGTGCGTTTCTTATATTCTAAGTTTTTCAGTGCAACTCACTCATATACTATGTACTACACTGTGCGTTTCTTATATTCTAAGTTTTTCAGTGCAACTCACTCATATACTATGTACTACACTGTGCATTTCGTGTAATGCGGGTTTTTCAGTAAATTCTAAGTTTTTCAGTGCAACTCACTCATATACTATGTACTACACTGTGCGTTTCTTATATTCTAAGTTTTTCAGTGCAACTCACTCATATACTATGTACTACACTGTGCGTTTCTTATATTCTAAGTTTTTCAGTGCAACTCACTCATATACTATGTACTACACTGTGCATTTCGTGTAATGCGGGTTTTTCAGTAAATTCTAAGTTTTTCAGTGCAACTCACTCATATACTATGTACTACACTGTGCGTTTCTTATATTCTAAGTTTTTCAGTGCAACTCACTCATATACTATGTACTACACTGTGCGTTTCTTATATTCTAAGTTTTTCAGTGCAACTCACTCATATACTATGTACTACACTGTGCGTTTCTTATATTCTAAGTTTTTCAGTGCAACTCACTCATATACTATGTACTACACTGTGCGTTTCTTAAATTCTAAGTTTTTCAGTGCAACTCACTCATATATTATGTACTACACTGTGCGTTTCTTATATTCTAAGTTTTTCAGTGCAACTCACTCATATACTATGTACTACACTGTGCGTTTCTTATATTCTAAGTTTTTCAGTGCAACTCACTCATATACTATGTACTACACTCTGCGTTTCTTATATTCTAAGTTTTTCAGTGCAACTCACTCATATACTATGTACTACACTGTGCGTTTCTTATATTCTAAGTTTTTCAGTGCAACTCACTCATATACTATGTACTACACTGTGCGTTTCTTATATTCTAAGTTTTTCAGTGCAACTCACTCATATACTATGTACTACACTGTGCGTTTCTTATATTCTACGTTTTTCAGTGCAACTCACTCATATACTATGTACTACAATGTGCGTTTCTTATACTCAAAGTTTTTCAGTGCAACTCACTCATATACTATGTACTACACTGTGCGTTTCTTAATTTCTAAGTTTTTCAGTGCAACTCACTCATATACTATGTACTACACTCTGCGTTTCTTATATTCTAAGTTTTTCAGTGCAACTCACTCATATACTATGTACTACACTGTGCGTTTCTTATATTCTAAGTTTTTCAGTGCAACTCACTCATATACTATGTACTACACTGTGCGTTTCTTATATTCTAAGTTTTTCAGTGCAACTCACTCATATACTATGTACTACACTGTGCGTTTCTTATATTCTAAGTTTTTCAGTGCAACTCACTCATATACTATGTACTACACTGTGCGTTTCTTATATTCTAAGTTTTTCAGTGCAACTCACTCATATACTATGTACTACACTGTGCATTTCGTGTAATGCGGGTTTTTCAGTAAATTCTAAGTTTTTCAGTGCAACTCACTCATATACTATGTACTACACTGTGCGTTTCTTATATTCTAAGTTTTTCAGTGCAACTCACTCATATACTATGTACTACACTGTGCGTTTCTTATATTCTAAGTTTTTCAGTGCAACTCACTCATATACTATGTACTACACTGTGCGTTTCTTATATTCTAAGTTTTTCAGTGCAACTCACTCATATACTATGTACTACCCTGTGCGTTTCTTATATTCTAAGTTTTTCAGTGCAACTCACTCATATACTATGTACTACACTGTGCATTTCGTGTAATGCGGGTTTTTCAGTAAATTCTAAGTTTTTCAGTGAAACTCACTCATATACTATGTACTACACTGTGCGTTTCTTATATTCTAAGTTTTTCAGTGCAACTCACTCATATACTATGTACTACACTGTCCGTTTCTTAAATTCTAAGTTTTTCAGTGCAACTCACTCATATACTATGTACTACACTGAGCGTTTCTTATATTCTAAGTTTTTCAGTGCAACTCACTCATATACTATGTACTACACTGTGAGTTTCTTATATTCTAAGTTTTTCAGTGCAACTCACTCATATACTATGTACTACACTGTGCGTTTCCTATATTCTAAGTTTTTCAGTGCAACTCACTCATATACTATGTACTACACTGTGCGTTTCTTATATTCTAAGTTTTTCAGTGCAACTCACTCATATACTATGTACTACACTGTGCGTTTCTTATATTCTAAGTTTTTCAGTGCAACTCACTCATATACTATGTACTACACTGTGCGTTTCTTATATTCTAAGTTTTTCAGTGCAACTCACTCATATACTATGTACTACACTGTGCGTTTCTTATATTCTAAGTTTTTCAGTGCAACTCACTCATATACTATGTACTACCCTGTGCGTTTCTTATATTCTAAGTTTTTCAGTGCAACTCACTCATATACTATGTACTACACTGTGCATTTCGTGTAATGCGGGTTTTTCAGTAAATTCTAAGTTTTTCAGTGAAACTCACTCATATACTATGTACTACACTGTGCGTTTCTTATATTCTAAGTTTTTCAGTGCAACTCACTCATATACTATGTACTACACTGTCCGTTTCTTAAATTCTAAGTTTTTCAGTGCAACTCACTCATATACTATGTACTACACTGAGCGTTTCTTATATTCTAAGTTTTTCAGTGCAACTCACTCATATACTATGTACTACACTGTGAGTTTCTTATATTCTAAGTTTTTCAGTGCAACTCACTCATATACTATGTACTACACTGTGCGTTTCCTATATTCTAAGTTTTTCAGTGCAACTCACTCATATACTATGTACTACACTGTGCGTTTCTTATATTCTAAGTTTTTCAGTGCAACTCACTCATATACTATGTACTACACTGTGCGTTTCTTATATTCTAAGTTTTTCAGTGCAACTCACTCATATACTATGTACTACACTGTGCGTTTCTTATATTCTAAGTTTTTCAGTGCAACTCACTCATATACTATGTACTACACTGTGCATTTCGTGTAATGCGGGTTTTTCAGTAAATTCTAAGTTTTTCAGTGCAACTCACTCATATACTATGTACTACACTGTGCGTTTCTTATATTCTAAGTTTTTCAGTGCAACTCACTCATATACTATGTACTACACTGTGCGTTTCTTATATTCTAAGTTTTTCAGTGCAACTCACTCATATACTATGTACTACACTGTGCATTTCGTGTAATGCGGGTTTTTCAGTAAATTCTAAGTTTTTCAGTGCAACTCACTCATATACTATGTACTACACTGTGCGTTTCTTATATTCTAAGTTTTTCAGTGCAACTCACTCATATACTATGTACTACACTGTGCGTTTCTTATATTCTAAGTTTTTCAGTGCAACTCACTCATA
Source organism: Mus caroli (assembly GCF_978045245.1). Lineage (NCBI taxonomy): Eukaryota > Metazoa > Chordata > Mammalia > Rodentia > Muridae > Mus > Mus caroli. The sequence goes on from NW_028227345.1 coordinate 428,910, forward strand.
TACTATGTACTACACTGTGCGTTTCTTATATTCTAAGTTTTTCAGTGCAACTCACTCATATACTATGTACTACACTGTGCGTTTCTTAAATTCTAAGTTTTTCAGTGCAACTCACTCATATATTATGTACTACACTGTGCGTTTCTTATATTCTAAGTTTTTCAGTGCAACTCACTCATATACTATGTACTACACTGTGCGTTTCTTATATTCTAAGTTTTTCAGTGCAACTCACTCATATACTATGTACTACACTCTGCGTTTCTTATATTCTAAGTTTTTCAGTGCAACTCACTCATATACTATGTACTACACTGTGCGTTTCTTATATTCTAAGTTTTTCAGTGCAACTCACTCATATACTATGTACTACACTGTGCGTTTCTTATATTCTAAGTTTTTCAGTGCAACTCACTCATATACTATGTACTACACTGTGCGTTTCTTATATTCTAAGTTTTTCAGTGCAACTCACTCATATACTATGTACTACACTGTGCGTTTCTTATATTCTAAGTTTTTCAGTGCAACTCACTCATATACTATGTACTACACTGTGCATTTCGTGTAATGCGGGTTTTTCAGTAAATTCTAAGTTTTTCAGTGCAACTCACTCATATACTATGTACTACACTGTGCGTTTCTTATATTCTAAGTTTTTCAGTGCAACTCACTCATATACTATGTACTACACTGTGCGTTTCTTATATTCTAAGTTTTTCAGTGCAACTCACTCATATACTATGTACTACACTGTGCATTTCGTGTAATGCGGGTTTTTCAGTAAATTCTAAGTTTTTCAGTGCAACTCACTCATATACTATGTACTACACTGTGCGTTTCTTATATTCTAAGTTTTTCAGTGCAACTCACTCATATACTATGTACTACACTGTGCGTTTCTTATATTCTAAGTTTTTCAGTGCAACTCACTCATATACTATGTACTACACTGTGCGTTTCTTATATTCTAAGTTTTTCAGTGCAACTCACTCATATACTATGTACTACACTGTGCGTTTCTTAAATTCTAAGTTTTTCAGTGCAACTCACTCATATATTATGTACTACACTGTGCGTTTCTTATATTCTAAGTTTTTCAGTGCAACTCACTCATATACTATGTACTACACTGTGCGTTTCTTATATTCTAAGTTTTTCAGTGCAACTCACTCATATACTATGTACTACACTCTGCGTTTCTTATATTCTAAGTTTTTCAGTGCAACTCACTCATATACTATGTACTACACTGTGCGTTTCTTATATTCTAAGTTTTTCAGTGCAACTCACTCATATACTATGTACTACACTGTGCGTTTCTTATATTCTAAGTTTTTCAGTGCAACTCACTCATATACTATGTACTACACTGTGCGTTTCTTATATTCTAAGTTTTTCAGTGCAACTCACTCATATACTATGTACTACAATGTGCGTTTCTTATACTCAAAGTTTTTCAGTGCAACTCACTCATATACTATGTACTACACTGTGCGTTTCTTAATTTCTAAGTTTTTCAGTGCAACTCACTCATATACTATGTACTACACTCTGCGTTTCTTATATTCTAAGTTTTTCAGTGCAACTCACTCATATACTATGTACTACACTGTGCGTTTCTTATATTCTAAGTTTTTCAGTGCAACTCACTCATATACTATGTACTACACTGTGCGTTTCTTATATTCTAAGTTTTTCAGTGCAACTCACTCATATACTATGTACTACACTGTGCGTTTCTTATATTCTAAGTTTTTCAGTGCAACTCACTCATATACTATGTACTACACTGTGCGTTTCTTATATTCTAAGTTTTTCAGTGCAACTCACTCATATACTATGTACTACACTGTGCATTTCGTGTAATGCGGGTTTTTCAGTAAATTCTAAGTTTTTCAGTGCAACTCACTCATATACTATGTACTACACTGTGCGTTTCTTATATTCTAAGTTTTTCAGTGCAACTCACTCATATACTATGTACTACACTGTGCGTTTCTTATATTCTAAGTTTTTCAGTGCAACTCACTCATATACTATGTACTACACTGTGCGTTTCTTATATTCTAAGTTTTTCAGTGCAACTCACTCATATACTATGTACTACCCTGTGCGTTTCTTATATTCTAAGTTTTTCAGTGCAACTCACTCATATACTATGTACTACACTGTGCATTTCGTGTAATGCGGGTTTTTCAGTAAATTCTAAGTTTTTCAGTGAAACTCACTCATATACTATGTACTACACTGTGCGTTTCTTATATTCTAAGTTTTTCAGTGCAACTCACTCATATACTATGTACTACACTGTCCGTTTCTTAAATTCTAAGTTTTTCAGTGCAACTCACTCATATACTATGTACTACACTGAGCGTTTCTTATATTCTAAGTTTTTCAGTGCAACTCACTCATATACTATGTACTACACTGTGAGTTTCTTATATTCTAAGTTTTTCAGTGCAACTCACTCATATACTATGTACTACACTGTGCGTTTCCTATATTCTAAGTTTTTCAGTGCAACTCACTCATATACTATGTACTACACTGTGCGTTTCTTATATTCTAAGTTTTTCAGTGCAACTCACTCATATACTATGTACTACACTGTGCGTTTCTTATATTCTAAGTTTTTCAGTGCAACTCACTCATATACTATGTACTACACTGTGCGTTTCTTATATTCTAAGTTTTTCAGTGCAACTCACTCATATACAATGTACTACACTGTGCGTTTCTTATATTCTAAGTTTTTCAGTGCAACTCACTCATATACTATGTACTACAATGTGCGTTTCTTATACTCAAAGTTTTTCAGTGCAACTCACTCATATACTATGTACTACACTGTGCGTTTCTTAATTTCTAAGTTTTTCAGTGCAACTCACTCATATACTATGTACTACACTCTGCGTTTCTTATATTCTAAGTTTTTCAGTGCAACTCACTCATATACTATGTACTACACTGTGCGTTTCTTATATTCTAAGTTTTTCAGTGCAACTCACTCATATACTATGTACTACACTGTGCGTTTCTTATATTCTAAGTTTTTCAGTGCAACTCACTCATATACTATGTACTACACTGTGCGTTTCTTATATTCTAAGTTTTTCAGTGCAACTCACTCATATACTATGTACTACACTGTGCGTTTCTTATATTCTAAGTTTTTCAGTGCAACTCACTCATATACTATGTACTACACTGTGCATTTCGTGTAATGCGGGTTTTTCAGTAAATTCTAAGTTTTTCAGTGCAACTCACTCATATACTATGTACTACACTGTGCGTTTCTTATATTCTAAGTTTTTCAGTGCAACTCACTCATATACTATGTACTACCCTGTGCGTTTCTTATATTCTAAGTTTTTCAGTGCAACTCACTCATATACTATGTACTACACTGTGCATTTCGTGTAATGCGGGTTTTTCAGTAAATTCTAAGTTTTTCAGTGAAACTCACTCATATACTATGTACTACACTGTGCGTTTCTTATATTCTAAGTTTTTCAGTGCAACTCACTCATATACTATGTACTACACTGTCCGTTTCTTAAATTCTAAGTTTTTCAGTGCAACTCACTCATATACTATGTACTACACTGAGCGTTTCTTATATTCTAAGTTTTTCAGTGCAACTCACTCATATACTATGTACTACACTGTGAGTTTCTTATATTCTAAGTTTTTCAGTGCAACTCACTCATATACTATGTACTACACTGTGCGTTTCCTATATTCTAAGTTTTTCAGTGCAACTCACTCATATACTATGTACTACACTGTGCGTTTCTTATATTCTAAGTTTTTCAGTGCAACTCACTCATATACTATGTACTACACTGTGCGTTTCTTATATTCTAAGTTTTTCAGTGCAACTCACTCATATACTATGTACTACACTGTGCGTTTCTTATATTCTAAGTTTTTCAGTGCAACTCACTCATATACTATGTACTACACTGTGCGTTTCTTATATTCTAAGTTTTTCAGTGCAACTCACTCATATACTATGTACTACACTGTGCATTTCGTGTAATGCGGGTTTTTCAGTAAATTCTAAGTTTTTCAGTGCAACTCACTCATATACTATGTACTACACTGTGCGTTTCTTATATTCTAAGTTTTTCAGTGCAACTCACTCATATACTATTTATTACACTGTGCGTTTCTTATATTCTAAGTTTTTGAGTGCAACTCACTCATATACTATGTACTACACTGTGCGTTTCTTATATTCTAAGTTTTTCAGTGCAACTCACTCATATACTATGTACTACACTGTGCGTTTCTTATATTCTAAGTTTTTCAGTGCAACTCACTCATATACTATGTACTACACTGTGCATTTCGTGTAATGCGGGTTTTTCAGTAAATTCTAAGTTTTTCAGTGAAACTCACTCATATACTATGTACTACACTGTGCGTTTCTTATATTCTAAGTTTTTCAGTGCAACTCACTCATATACTATGTACTACACTGTCCGTTTTTTAAATTCTAAGTTTTTCAGTGAAACTCACTCATATACTATGTACTACACTGAGCGTTTCTTATATTCTAAGTTTTTCAGTGCAACTCACTCATATACTATGTACTACACTGTGAGTTTCTTATATTCTAAGTTTTTCAGTGCAACTCACTCATATACTATGTACTACACTGTGCGTTTCCTATATTCTAAGTTTTTCAGTGCAACTCACTCATATACTATGTACTACACTGTGCGTTTCTTATGTTCTAAGTTTTTCAGTGCAACTCACTCATATACTATGTACTACACTGTGCGTTTCTTATATTCTAAGTTTTTCAGTGCAACTCACTCATATACTATGTACTACACTGTGCGTTTCTTATATTCTAAGTTTTTCAGTGCAACTCACTCATATACTATGTACTACAATGTGCGTTTCTTATACTCACAGTTTTTCAGTGCAACTCACTCATATACTATGTACTACACTGTGCGTTTCTTATATTCTAAGTTTTTCAGTGCAACTCACTCATATACTATGTACTACACTGTGCGTTTCTTATATTCTAAGTTTTTCAGTGCAACTCACTCATATACTATGTACTACACTGTGCGTTTCTTATATTCTAAGTTTTTGAGTGCAACTCACTCATATACTATGTACTACACTGTGCGTTTCTTATATTCTAAGTTTTTCAGTGCAACTCACTCATATAATATGTACTACACTGTCCGTTTCTTAAATTCTAAGTTTTTCAGTGCAACTCACTCATATACTATGTACTACACTGTGCGTTTCTTATATTCTAAGTTTTTCAGTGCAACTCACTCATATACTATGTACTACACTGTGCGTTTCTTATATTCTAAGTTTTTCAGTGCAACTCACTCATATACTATGTACTACACTGTGCGTTTCTTATATTCTAAGTTTTTCAGTGCAACTCACTCATATACTATGTACTACACTGTGCGTTTCTTATATTCTAAGTTTTTCAGTGCAACTCACTCATATACTATGTACTACACTGTGCATTTCGTGTAATGCGGGTTTTTCAGTAAATTCTAAGTTTTTCAGTGCAACTCACTCATATACTATGTACTACACTGTGCGTTTCTTATATTCTAAGTTTTTCAGTGCAACTCACTCATATACTATGTATTACACTGTGCGTTTCTTATATTCTAAGTTTTTCAGTGCAACTCACTCATATACTATGTACTACACTGTGCGTTTCTTATATTCTAAGTTTTTCAGTGCAACTCACTCATATACTATGTACTACACTGTGCGTTTCTTATATTCTAAGTTTTTCAGTGCAACTCACTCATATACTATGTACTACACTGTGCATTTCGTGTAATGCGGGTTTTTCAGTAAATTCTAAGTTTTTTCAGTGAAACTCACTCATATACTATGTACTACACTGTGCGTTTCTTATATTCTAAGTTTTTCAGGGCAACTCACTCATATACTATGTACTACACTGTCCGTTTCTTAAATTCTAAGTTTTTCAGTGCAACTCACTCATATACTATGTACTACACTGAGCGTTTCTTATATTCTAAGTTTTTCAGTGCAACTCACTCATATACTATGTACTACACTGTGAGTTTCTTATATTCTAAGTTTTTCAGTGCAACTCACTCATATACTATGTACTACACTGTGCGTTTCCTATATTCTAAGTTTTTCAGTGCAACTCACTCATATACTATGTACTACACTGTGCGTTTCTTATATTCTAAGTTTTTCAGTGCAACTCACTCATATACTATGTACTACACTGTGCGTTTCTTATATTCTAAGTTTTTCAGTGCAACTCACTCATATACTATGTACTACACTGTGCGTTTCTTATATTCTAAGTTTTTCAGTGCAACTCACTCATATACTATGTACTACACTGTGCGTTTCTTATATTCTAAGTTTTTCAGTGCAACTCACTCATATACTATGTACTACACTGTGCGTTTCTTATATTCTAAGTTTTTCAGTGCAACTCACTCATATACTATGTACTACACTGTGCATTTCGAGTAATGCGGGTTTTTCAGTAAATTCTAAGTTTTTCAGTGCAACTCACTCATATACTATGTACTACACTGTGCGTTTCTTATATTCTAAGTTTTTCAGTGCAACTCACTCATATACTATGTACTACACTGTGCGTTTCTTATATTCTAAGTTTTTCAGTGCAACTCACTCATATACTATGTACTACACTGTGCGTTTCTTATATTCTAAGTTTTTCAGTGCAACTCACTCATATACTATGTACTACACTCTGCTTTTCTTAAATTCTAAGTTTTTCAGTGCAACTCACTCATATACTATGTACTACACTGTGCGTTTCTTATATTCTAAATTTTTCAGTGCAACTCACTCATATACTATGTACTACACTGTGCGTTTCTTATATTCTAAGTTTTTCAGTGCAACTCACTCATATACTATGTACTACACTGTGCGTTTCTTATATTCTAAGTTTTTCAGTGCAACTCACTCATATACTATGTACTACACTGTGCGTTTCTTATATTCTAAGTTTTTCAGGGCAACTCACTCATATACTATGTACTACACTGTGCGTTTCTTATATTCTAAGTTTTTCAGGGCAACTCACTCATATACTATGTACTACACTGTGCGTTTCTTATATTCTAAGTTTTTCAGTGCAACTCACTCATATACTATGTACTACACTGTGCGTTTCTTATATTCTAAGTTTTTCAGTGCAACTCACTCATATACTATGTACTACACTGTGCGTTTCTTATATTCTAAGTTTTCCAGTGCAACTCACTCATATACTATGTACTACACTGTGCGTTTCTTATATTCTAAGTTTTTCAGTGCAACTCACTCATATACTATGTACTACACTGTGCGTTTCTTATATTCTAAGTTTTTCAGTGCAACTCACTCAGATACTATGTACTACACTGTGCGTTTCTTATATTCTAAGTTTTTCAGTGCAACTCACTCATATACTATGTACTACACTGTGCGTTTCTTATATTCTAAGTTTTTCAGTGCAACTCACTCATATACTATGTACTACACTGTGCGTTTCTTATATTCTAAGTTTTTCAGTGCAACTCACTCATATACTATGTACTACACTGTGCGTTTCTTATATTCTAAGTTTTTCAGTGCAACTCACTCATATACTATGTACTACACTGTGCGTTTCTTATAGTCTAAGTTTTTCAGTGCAACTCACTCATATACTATGTACTACACTGTGCATTTCGTGTAATGCGGGTTTTTCAGTAAATTCTAAGTTTTTCAGTGCAACTCACTCATATACTATGTACTACACTGTGCGTTTCTTATATTCTAAGTTTTTCAGTGCAACTCACTCATATACTATGTATTACACTGTGCGTTTCTTATATTCTAAGTTTTTCAGTGCAACTCACTCATATACTATGTACTACACTGTGCGTTTCTTATATTCTAAGTTTTTCAGTGCAACTCACTCATATACTATGTACTACACTGTGCGTTTCTTATATTCTAAGTTTTTCAGTGCAACTCACTCATATACTATGTACTACACTGTGCATTTCGTGTAATGCGGGTTTTTCAGTAAATTATAAGTTTTTCAGTGAAACTCACTCATATACTATGTACTACACTGTGCGTTTCTTATATTCTAAGTTTTTCAGTGCAACTCACTCATATACTATGTACTACACTGTGCGTTTCTTATATTCTAAGTTTTTCAGTGCAACTCACTCATATACTATGTACTACACTGTGCGTTTGTTATATTCTAAGTTTTTCAGTGCAACTCACTCATATACTATGTACTACACTGTGCATTTCGAGTAATGCGGGTTTTTCAGTAAATTCTAAGTTTTTCAGTGCAACTCACTCATATACTATGTACTACACTGTGCGTTTCTTATATTCTAAGTTTTTCAGTGCAACTCACTCATATACTATGTACTACACTGTGCGTTTCTTATATTCTAAGTTTTTCAGTGCAACTCACTCATATACTATGTACTACACTGTGCGTTTCTTATATTCTAAGTTTTTCAGTGCAACTCACTCATATACTATGTACTACACTGTGCTTTTCTTAAATTCTAAGTTTTTCAGTGCAACTCACTCATATACTATGTACTACACTGTGCGTTTCTTATATTCTAAATTTTTCAGTGCAACTCACTCATATACTATGTACTACACTGTGCGTTTCTTATATTCTAAGTTTTTCAGTGCAACTCACTCATATACTATGTACTACACTGTGCGTTTCTTATATTCTAAGTTTTTCAGTGCAACTCACTCATATACTATGTACTACACTGTGCGTTTCTTATATTCTAAGTTTTTCAGGGCAACTCACTCATATACTATGTACTACACTGTGCGTTTCTTATATTCTAAGTTTTTCAGGGCAACTCACTCATATACTATGTACTACACTGTGCGTTTCTTATATTCTAAGTTTTTCAGTGCAACTCACTCATATACTATGTACTACACTGTGCGTTTCTTATATTCTAAGTTTTTCAGTGCAACTCACTCATATACTATGTACTACACTGTGCGTTTCTTATATTCTAAGTTTTTCAGTGCAACTCACTCATATACTATGTACTACACTGTGCGTTTCTTATATTCTAAGTTTTTCAGTGCAACTCACTCATATACTATGTACTACACTGTGCGTTTCTTATATTCTAAGTTTTTCAGTGCAACTCACTCAGATACTATGTACTACACTGTGCGTTTCTTATATTCTAAGTTTTTCAGTGCAACTCACTCATATACTATGTACTACACTGTGCGTTTCTTAAATTCTAAGTTTTTCAGTGCAACTCACTCATATACTATGTACTACACTGTGCGTTTCTTATATTCTAAGTTTTTCAGTGCAACTCACCCATATACTATGTACTACACTGTGCGTTTCTTATATTCTAAGTTTTTCAGTGCAACTCACTCATATACTATGTACTACACTGTGCGTTTCTTATATTCTAAGTTTTTCAGTGCAACTCACTCAGATACTATGTACTACACTGTGCGTTTCTTATATTCTAAGTTTTTCAGTGCAACTCACTCATATACTATGTACTACACTGTGCATTTCGTGTAATGCGGGTTTTTCAGTAAATTCTAAGTTTTTCAGTGCAACTCACTCATATACTATATACTACACTGTGCGTTTCTTATATTCTAAGTTTTTCAGTGCAACTCACTCATATACTATGTATTACACTGTGCGTTTCTTATATTCTAAGTTTTTCAGTGCAACTCACTCATATACTATGTACTACACTGTGCGTTTCTTATATTCTAAGTTTTTCAGTGCAACTCACTCATATACTATGTACTACACTGTGCGTTTCTTATATTCTAAGTTTTTCAGTGCAACTCACTCATATACTATGTACTACACTGTGCATTTCGTGTAATGCGGGTTTTTCAGTAAATTCTAAGTTTTTCAGTGCAACTCACTCATATACTATGTACTACACTGTGCATTTCGAGTAATGCGGGTTTTTCAGTAAATTCTAAGTTTTTCAGTGCAACTCACTCATATACAATGTACTACACTGTGCGTTTCTTATATTCTAAGTTTTTCAGTGCAACTCACTCATATACTATGTACTACACTGTGCGTTTCTTATATTCTAAGTTTTTCAGTGCAACTCACTCATATACTATGTACTACACTGTGCGTTTCTTATATTCTAAGTTTTTCAGTGCAACTCACTCATATACTATGTACTACACTGTGCGTTTCTTAAATTCTAAGTTTTTCAGTGCAACTCACTCATATACTATGTACTACACTGTGCGTTTCTTATATTCTAAATTTTTCAGTGCAACTCACTCATATACTATGTACTACACTGTGCGTTTCTTATATTCTAAGTTTTTCAGTGCAACTCACTCATATACTATGTACTACACTGTGCGTTTCTTATATTCTAAGTTTTTCAGTGCAACTCACTCATATACTATGTACTACACTGTGCGTTTCTTATATTCTAAGTTTTTCAGGGCAACTCACTCATATACTATGTACTACACTGTGCGTTTCTTATATTCTAAGTTTTTCAGGGCAACTCACTCATATACTATGTACTACACTGTGCGTTTCTTATATTCTAAGTTTTTCAGTGCAACTCACTCATATACTATGTAGTACACTGTGCGTTTCTTATATTCTAAGTTTTTCAGTGCAACTCACTCATATACTATGTACTACACTGTGCGTTTCTTATATTCTAAGTTTTTCAGTGCAACTCACTCAGATACTATGTACTACACTGTGCGTTTCTTATATTCTAAGTTTTTCAGTGCAACTCACTCATATACTATGTACTACACTGTGCGTTTCTTATATTCTAAGTTTTTCAGTGCAACTCACTCATATACTATGTACTACACTGTGCGTTTCTTATATTCTAAGTTTTTCAGTGCAACTCACTCATATACAATGTACTACACTGTGCGTTTCTTATATTCTAAGTTTTTCAGTGCAACTCACTCATATACTATGTACTACACTGTGCGTTTCTTATATTCTAAGTTTTTCAGTGCAACTCACTCATATACTATGTACTACACTGTCCGTTTCTTAAATTCTAAGTTTTTCAGTGCAACTCACTCATATACTATGTACTACACTGAGCGTTTCTTATATTCTAAGTTTTTCAGTGCAACTCACTCATATACTATGTACTACACTGTGCATTTCGTGTAATGCGGGTTTTTCAGTAAATTCTAAGTTTTTCAGTGCAACTCACTCATATACTATGTACTACACTGTGCGTTTCTTATATTCTAAGTTTTTCAGTGCAACTCACTCATATACTATGTATTACACTGTGCGTTTCTTATATTCTAAGTTTTTCAGTGCAACTCACTCATATACTATGTACTACACTGTGCGTTTCTTATATTCTAAGTTTTTCAGTGCAACTCACTCATATACTATGTACTACACTGTGCGTTTCTTATATTCTAAGTTTTTCAGTGCAACTCACTCATATACTATGTACTACACTGTGCATTTCGTGTAATGCGGGTTTTTCAGTAAATTCTAAGTTTTTCAGTGCAACTCACTCATATACTATGTACTACACTGTGCGTTTCTTATATTCTAAGTTTTTCAGTGCAACTCACTCATATACTATGTACTACACTGTGCGTTTCTTATATTCTAAGTTTTTCAGTGCAACTCACTCATATACTATGTACTACACTGTGCGTTTCTTAAATTCTAAGTTTTTCAGTGCAACTCACTCATATACTATGTACTACACTGTGCGTTTCTTATATTCTAAATTTTTCAGTGCAACTCACTCATATACTATGTACTACACTGTGCGTTTCTTATATTCTAAGTTTTTCAGTGCAACTCACTCATATATTATGTACTACACTGTGCGTTTCTTATATTCTAAGTTTTTCAGTGCAACTCACTCATATACTATGTACTACACTGTGCGTTTCTTATATTCTAAGTTTTTCAGGGCAACTCACTCATATACTATGTACTACACTGTGCGTTTCTTATATTCTAAGTTTTTCAGGGCAACTCACTCATATACTATGTACTACACTGTGCGTTTCTTATATTCTAAGTTTTTCAGTGCAACTCACTCATATACTATGTACTACACTGTGCGTTTCTTATATTCTAAGTTTTTCAGTGCAACTCACTCATATACTATGTACTACACTGTGCGTTTCTTATATTCTAAGTTTTTCAGTGCAACTCACTCAGATACTATGTACTACACTGTGCGTTTCTTATATTCTAAGTTTTTCAGTGCAACTCACTCATATACTATGTACTACACTGTGCGTTTCTTATATTCTAAGTTTTTCAGTGCAACTCACTCATATACTATGTACTACACTGTGCGTTTCTTATATTCTAAGTTTTTCAGTGCAACTCACTCATATACAATGTACTACACTGTGCGTTTCTCATATTCTAAGTTTTTCAGTGCAACTCACTCATATACTATGTACTACACTGTGCGTTTCTTATATTCTAAGTTTTTCAGTGCAACTCACTCATATACTATGTACTACACTGTCCGTTTCTTAAATTCTAAGTTTTTCAGTGCAACTCACTCATATACTATGTACTACACTGAGCGTTTCTTATATTCTAAGTTTTTCAGTGCAACTCACTCATATACTATGTACTACACTGTGCATTTCGTGTAATGCGGGTTTTTCAGTAAATTCTAAGTTTTTCAGTGCAACTCACTCATATACTATGTACTACACTGTGCGTTTCTTATATTCTAAGTTTTTCAGTGCAACTCACTCATATACTATGTATTACACTGTGCGTTTCTTATATTCTAAGTTTTTCAGTGCAACTCACTCATATACTATGTACTACACTGTGCGTTTCTTATATTCTAAGTTTTTCAGTGCAACTCACTCATATACTATGTACTACACTGTGCGTTTCTTATATTCTAAGTTTTTCAGTGCAACTCACTCATATACTATGTACTACACTGTGCATTTCGTGTAATGCGGGTTTTTCAGTAAATTCTAAGTTTTTCAGTGAAACTCACTCATATACTATGTACTACACTGTGCGTTTCTTATATTCTAAGTTTTTCAGTGCAACTCACTCATATACTATGTACTACACTGTCCGTTTCTTAAATTCTAAGTTTTTCAGTGCAACTCACTCATATACTATGTACTACACTGTCCGTTTCTTAAATTCTAAGTTTTTCAGTGCAACTCACTCATATACTATATACTACACTGAGCGTTTCTTATATTCTAAGTTTTTCAGTGCAACTCACTCATATACTATGTACTACACTGTGCGTTTCCTATATTCTAAGTTTTTCAGTGCAACTCACTCATATACTATGTACTACACTGTGCGTTTCCTATATTCTAAGTTTTTCAGTGCAACTCACTCATATACTATGTACTACACTGTGCGTTTCTTATATTCTAAGTTTTTCAGTGCAACTCACTCATATACTATGTACTACACTGTGCGTTTCTTTTATTCTAAGTTTTTCAGTGCAACTCACTCATATACTATGTACTACACTGTGCGTTTCTTATATTCTAAGTTTTTCAGTGCAACTCACTCATATACTATGTACTACACTGTGCGTTTCTTATATTCTAAGTTTTTCAGTGCAACTCACTCATATACTATGTACTACACTGTGCGTTTCTTATATTCTAAGTTTTTCAGTGCAACTCACTCATATACTATGTACTACACTGTGCATTTCGAGTAATGCGGGTTTTTTAGTAAATTCTAAGTTTTTCAGTGCAACTCACTCATATACAATGTACTACACTGTGCGTTTCTTATATTCTAAGTTTTTCAGTGCAACTCACTCATATACTATGTACTACACTGTGCGTTTCTTATATTCTAAGTTTTTCAGTGCAACTCACTCATATACTATGTACTACACTGTGCGTTTCTTATATTCTAAGTTTGTCAGTGCAACTCACTCATATACTATGTACTACACTGTGCGTTTCTTAAATTCTAAGTTTTTCAGTGCAACTCACTCATATACTATGTACTACACTGTGCGTTTCTTATATTCTAAATTTTTCAGTGCAACTCACTCATATACTATGTACTACACTGTGCGTTTCTTATATTCTAAGTTTTTCAGTGCAACTCACTCATATACTATGTACTACACTGTGCGTTTCTTATATTCTAAGTTTTTCAGTGCAACTCACTCATATACTATGTACTACACTGTGCGTTTCTTATATTCTAAGTTTTTCAGGGCAACTCACTCAGATACTATGTACTACACTGTGCGTTTCTTATATTCTAAGTTTTTCAGGGCAACTCACTCATATACTATGTACTACACTGTGCGTTTCTTATATTCTAAGTTTTTCAGTGCAACTCACTCATATACTATGTACTACACTGTGCGTTTCTTATATTCTAAATTTTTCAGTGCAACTCACTCATATACTATGTACTACACTGTGCGTTTCTTATATTCTAAGTTTTTCAGTGCAACTCACTCATATACTATGTACTACACTGTGCGTTTCTTATATTCTAAGTTTTTCAGTGCAACTCACTCATATACTATGTACTACACTGTGCGTTTCTTATATTCTAAGTTTTTCAGGGCAACTCACTCATATACTATGTACTACACTGTGCGTTTCTTATATTCTAAGTTTTTCAGGGCAACTCACTCATATACTATGTACTACACTGTGCGTTTCTTATATTCTAAGTTTTTCAGTGCAACTCACTCATATACTATGTACTACACTGTGCGTTTCTTATATTCTAAGTTTTTCAGTGCAACTCACTCATATACTATGTACTACACTGTGCGTTTCTTATATTCTAAGTTTTTCAGTGCAACTCACTCAGATACTATGTACTACACTGTGCGTTTCTTATATTCTAAGTTTTTCAGTGCAACTCACTCATATACTATGTACTACACTGTGCGTTTCTTATATTCTAAGTTTTTCAGTGCAACTCACTCATATACTATGTACTACACTGTGCGTTTCTTATATTCTAAGTTTTTCAGTGCAACTCACTCATATACAATGTACTACACTGTGCGTTTCTTATATTCTAAGTTTTTCAGTGCAACTCACTCATATACTATGTACTACACTGTGCGTTTCTTATATTCTAAGTTTTTCAGTGCAACTCACTCATATACTATGTACTACACTGTCCGTTTCTTAAATTCTAAGTTTTTCAGTGCAACTCACTCATATACTATGTACTACACTGAGCGTTTCTTATATTCTAAGTTTTTCAGTGCAACTCACTCATATACTATGTACTACACTGTGCATTTCGTGTAATGCGGGTTTTTCAGTAAATTCTAAGTTTTTCAGTGCAACTCACTCATATACTATGTACTACACTGTGCGTTTCTTATATTCTAAGTTTTTCAGTGCAACTCACTCATATACTATGTATTACACTGTGCGTTTCTTATATTCTAAGTTTTTCAGTGCAACTCACTCATATACTATGTACTACACTGTGCGTTTCTTATATTCTAAGTTTTTCAGTGCAACTCACTCATATACTATGTACTACACTGTGCGTTTCTTATATTCTAAGTTTTTCAGTGCAACTCACTCATATACTATGTACTACACTGTGCATTTCGTGTAATGCGGGTTTTTCAGTAAATTCTAAGTTTTTCAGTGAAACTCACTCATATACTATGTACTACACTGTGCGTTTCTTATATTCTAAGTTTTTCAGTGCAACTCACTCATATACTATGTACTACACTGTCCGTTTCTTAAATTCTAAGTTTTTCAGTGCAACTCACTCATATACTATGTACTACACTGTCCGTTTCTTAAATTCTAAGTTTTTCAGTGCAACTCACTCATATACTATATACTACACTGTGCGTTTCTTTTATTCTAAGTTTTTCAGTGCAACTCACTCATATACTATGTACTACACTGTGCGTTTCTTATATTCTAAGTTTTTCAGTGCAACTCACTCATATACTATGTACTACACTGTGCGTTTCTTATATTCTAAGTTTTTCAGTGCAACTCACTCATATACTATGTACTACACTGTGCGTTTCTTATATTCTAAGTTTTTCAGTGCAACTCACTCATATACTATGTACTACACTGTGCATTTCGAGTAATGCGGGTTTTTTAGTAAATTCTAAGTTTTTCAGTGCAACTCACTCATATACAATGTACTACACTGTGCGTTTCTTATATTCTAAGTTTTTCAGTGCAACTCACTCATATACTATGTACTACACTGTGCGTTTCTTATATTCTAAGTTTTTCAGTGCAACTCACTCATATACTATGTACTACACTGTGCGTTTCTTATATTCTAAGTTTTTCAGTGCAACTCACTCATATACTATGTACTACACTGTGCGTTTCTTAAATTCTAAGTTTTTCAGTGCAACTCACTCATATACTATGTACTACACTGTGCGTTTCTTATATTCTAAATTTTTCAGTGCAACTCACTCATATACTATGTACTACACTGTGCGTTTCTTATATTCTAAGTTTTTCAGTGCAACTCACTCATATACTATGTACTACACTGTGCGTTTCTTATATTCTAAGTTTTTCAGTGCAACTCACTCATATACTATGTACTACACTGTGCGTTTCTTATATTCTAAGTTTTTCAGTGCAACTCACTCATATACTATGTACTACACTGTGCGTTTCTTATATTCTAAGTTTTTCAGTGCAACTCACTCATATACTATGTACTACACTGTGCATTTCGTGTAATGCGGGTTTTTCAGTAAATTCTAAGTTTTTCAGTGAAACTCACTCATATACTATGTACTACACTGTGCGTTTCTTATATTCTAAGTTTTTCAGTGCAACTCACTCATATACTATGTACTACACTGTCCGTTTCTTAAATTCTAAGTTTTTCAGTGCAACTCACTCATATACTATGTACTACACTGTCCGTTTCTTAAATTCTAAGTTTTTCAGTGCAACTCACTCATATACTATATACTACACTGTGCGTTTCTTTTATTCTAAGTTTTTCAGTGCAACTCACTCATATACTATGTACTACACTGTGCGTTTCTTATATTCTAAGTTTTTCAGTGCAACTCACTCATATACTATGTACTACACTGTGCGTTTCTTATATTCTAAGTTTTTCAGTGCAACTCACTCATATACTATGTACTACACTGTGCGTTTCTTATATTCTAAGTTTTTCAGTGCAACTCACTCATATACTATGTACTACACTGTGCGTTTCTTAAATTCTAAGTTTTTCAGTGCAACTCACTCATATACTATGTACTACACTGTGCGTTTCTTATATTCTAAATTTTTCAGTGCAACTCACTCATATACTATGTACTACACTGTGCGTTTCTTATATTCTAAGTTTTTCAGTGCAACTCACTCATATACTATGTACTACACTGTGCGTTTCTTATATTCTAAGTTTTTCAGTGCAACTCACTCATATACTATGTACTACACTGTGCATTTCGTGTAATGCGGGTTTTTCAGTAAATTCTAAGTTTTTCAGTGAAACTCACTCATATACTATGTACTACACTGTGCGTTTCTTATATTCTAAGTTTTTCAGTGCAACTCACTCATATACTATGTACTACACTGTCCGTTTCTTAAATTCTAAGTTTTTCAGTGCAACTCACTCATATACTATGTACTACACTGTCCGTTTCTTAAATTCTAAGTTTTTCAGTGCAACTCACTCATATACTATATACTACACTGTGCGTTTCTTTTATTCTAAGTTTTTCAGTGCAACTCACTCATATACTATGTACTACACTGTGCGTTTCTTATATTCTAAGTTTTTCAGTGCAACTCACTCATATACTATGTACTACACTGTGCGTTTCTTATATTCTAAGTTTTTCAGTGCAACTCACTCATATACTATGTACTACACTGTGCGTTTCTTATATTCTAAGTTTTTCAGTGCAACTCACTCATATACTATGTACTACACTGTGCATTTCGAGTAATGCGGGTTTTTTAGTAAATTCTAAGTTTTTCAGTGCAACTCACTCATATACAATGTACTACACTGTGCGTTTCTTATATTCTAAGTTTTTCAGTGCAACTCACTCATATACTATGTACTACACTGTGCGTTTCTTATATTCTAAGTTTTTCAGTGCAACTCACTCATATACTATGTACTACACTGTGCGTTTCTTATATTCTAAGTTTTTCAGTGCAACTCACTCATATACTATGTACTACACTGTGCGTTTCTTAAATTCTAAGTTTTTCAGTGCAACTCACTCATATACTATGTACTACACTGTGCGTTTCTTATATTCTAAATTTTTCAGTGCAACTCACTCATATACTATGTACTACACTGTGCGTTTCTTATATTCTAAGTTTTTCAGTGCAACTCACTCATATACTATGTACTACACTGTGCGTTTCTTATATTCTAAGTTTTTCAGTGCAACTCACTCATATACTATGTACTACACTGTGCGTTTCTTATATTCTAAGTTTTTCAGGGCAACTCACTCATATACTATGTACTACACTGTGCGTTTCTTATATTCTAAGTTTTTCAGGGCAACTCACTCATATACTATGTACTACACTGTGCGTTTCTTATATTCTAAGTTTTTCAGGGCAACTCACTCATATACTATGTACTACACTGTGCGTTTCTTATATTCTAAGTTTTTCAGAGCAACTCACTCAGATACTATGTACTACACTGTGCGTTTCTTATATTCTAAGTTTTTCAGTGCAACTCACTCATATACTATGTACTACACTGTGCGTTTCTTATATTCTAAGTTTTTCAGTGCAACTCACTCATATACAATGTACTACACTGTGCGTTTCTTATATTCTAAGTTTTTCAGTGCAACTCACTCATATACTATGTACTACACTGTGCGTTTCTTATATTCTAAGTTTTTCAGTGCAACTCACTCATATACTATGTACTACACTGTCCGTTTCTTAAATTCTAAGTTTTTCAGTGCAACTCACTCATATACTATGTACTACACTGAGCGTTTCTTATATTCTAAGTTTTTCAGTGCAACTCACTCATATACTATGTACTACACTGTGCATTTCGTGTAATGCGGGTTTTTCAGTAAATTCTAAGTTTTTCAGTGCAACTCACTCATATACTATGTACTACACTGTGCGTTTCTTATATTCTAAGTTTTTCAGTGCAACTCACTCATATACTATGTATTACACTGTGCGTTTCTTATATTCTAAGTTTTTCAGTGCAACTCACTCATATACTATGTACTACACTGTGCGTTTCTTATATTCTAAGTTTTTCAGTGCAACTCACTCATATACTATGTACTACACTGTGCGTTTCTTATATTCTAAGTTTTTCAGTGCAACTCACTCATATACTATGTACTACACTGTGCATTTCGTGTAATGCGGGTTTTTCAGTAAATTCTAAGTTTTTCAGTGAAACTCACTCATATACTATGTACTACACTGTGCGTTTCTTATATTCTAAGTTTTTCAGTGCAACTCACTCATATACTATGTACTACACTGTCCGTTTCTTAAATTCTAAGTTTTTCAGTGCAACTCACTCATATACTATGTACTACACTGTCCGTTTCTTAAATTCTAAGTTTTTCAGTGCAACTCACTCATATACTATATACTACACTGAGCGTTTCTTATATTCTAAGTTTTTCAGTGCAACTCACTCATATACTATGTACTACACTGTGCGTTTCCTATATTCTAAGTTTTTCAGTGCAACTCACTCATATACTATGTACTACACTGTGCGTTTCTTATATTCTAAGTTTTTCAGTGCAACTCACTCATATAGTATGTACTACACTGTGCGTTTCTTATATTCTAAGTTTTTCAGTGCAACTCACTCATATACTATGTACTACACTGTGCGTTTCTTTTATTCTAAGTTTTTCAGTGCAACTCACTCATATACTATGTACTACACTGTGCGTTTCTTATATTCTAAGTTTTTCAGTGCAACTCACTCATATACTATGTACTACACTGTGCGTTTCTTATATTCTAAGTTTTTCAGTGCAACTCACTCATATACTATGTACTACACTGTGCGTTTCTTATATTCTAAGTTTTTCAGTGCAACTCACTCATATACTATGTACTACACTGTGCATTTCGAGTAATGCGGGTTTTTTAGTAAATTCTAAGTTTTTCAGTGCAACTCACTCATATACAATGTACTACACTGTGCGTTTCTTATATTCTAAGTTTTTCAGTGCAACTCACTCATATACTATGTACTACACTGTGCGTTTCTTATATTCTAAGTTTTTCAGTGCAACTCACTCATATACTATGTACTACACTGTGCGTTTCTTATATTCTAAGTTTTTCAGTGCAACTCACTCATATACTATGTACTACACTGTGCGTTTCTTATATTCTAAGTTTTTCAGTGCAACTCACTCATATACTATGTACTACACTGTGCGTTTCTTATATTCTAAGTTTCTCAGTGCAACTCACTCATATACTATGTACTACACTGTGCGTTTCTTATATTCTAAGTTTTTCAGTGCAACTCACTCATATACTATGTACTACACTGTGCGTTTCTTATATTCTAAGTTTTTCAGGGCAACTCACTCATATACTATGTACTACACTGTGCGTTTCTTATATTCTAAGTTTTTCAGGGCAACTCACTCATATACTATGTACTACACTGTGCGTTTCTTATATTCTAAGTTTTTCAGTGCAACTCACTCATATACTATGTACTACACTGTGCGTTTCTTATATTCTAAGTTTTTCAGTGCAACTCACTCAGATACTATGTACTACACTGTGCGTTTCTTATATTCTAAGTTTTTCAGTGCAACTCACTCATATACTATGTACTACACTGTGCATTTCGTGTAATGCGGGTTTTTCAGTAAATTCTAAGTTTTTCAGTGCAACTCACTCATATACTATATACTACACTGTGCGTTTCTTATATTCTAAGTTTTTCAGTGCAACTCACTCATATACTATGTATTACACTGTGCGTTTCTTATATTCTAAGTTTTTCAGTGCAACTCACTCATATACTATGTACTACACTGTGCGTTTCTTATATTCTAAGTTTTTCAGTGCAACTCACTCATATACTATGTACTACACTGTGCGTTTCTTATATTCTAAGTTTTTCAGTGCAACTCACTCATATACTATGTACTACACTGTGCATTTCGTGTAATGCGGGTTTTTCAGTAAATTCTAAGTTTTTCAGTGCAACTCACTCATATACTATGTACTACACTGTGCATTTCGAGTAATGCGGGTTTTTCAGTAAATTCTAAGTTTTTCAGTGCAACTCACTCATATACAATGTACTACACTGTGCGTTTCTTATATTCTAAGTTTTTCAGTGCAACTCACTCATATACTATGTACTACACTGTGCGTTTCTTATATTCTAAGTTTTTCAGTGCAACTCACTCATATACTATGTACTACACTGTGCGTTTCTTATATTCTAAGTTTTTCAGGGCAACTCACTCATATACTATGTACTACACTGTGCGTTTCTTATATTCTAAGTTTTTCAGGGCAACTCACTCATATACTATGTACTACACTGTGCGTTTCTTATATTCTAAGTTTTTCAGTGCAACTCACTCATATACTATGTACTACACTGTGCGTTTCTTATATTCTAAGTTTTTCAGGGCAACTCACTCATATACTATGTACTACACTGTGCGTTTCTTATATTCTAAGTTTTTCAGTGCAACTCACTCAGATACTATGTACTACACTGTGCGTTTCTTATATTCTAAGTTTTTCAGTGCAACTCACTCATATACTATGTACTACACTGTGCGTTTCTTATATTCTAAGTTTTTCAGTGCAACTCACTCATATACTATGTACTACACTGTGCGTTTCTTATATTCTAAGTTTTTCAGTGCAACTCACTCATATACAATGTACTACACTGTGCGTTTCTTATATTCTAAGTTTTTCAGTGCAACTCACTCATATACTATGTACTACACTGTGCGTTTCTTATATTCTAAGTTTTTCAGTGCAACTCACTCATATACTATGTACTACACTGTCCGTTTCTTAAATTCTAAGTTTTTCAGTGCAACTCACTCATATACTATGTACTACACTGAGCGTTTCTTATATTCTAAGTTTTTCAGTGCAACTCACTCATATACTATGTACTACACTGTGCATTTCGTGTAATGCGGGTTTTTCAGTAAATTCTAAGTTTTTCAGTGCAACTCACTCATATACTATGTACTACACTGTGCGTTTCTTATATTCTAAGTTTTTCAGTGCAACTCACTCATATACTATGTATTACACTGTGCGTTTCTTATATTCTAAGTTTTTCAGTGCAACTCACTCATATACTATGTACTACACTGTGCGTTTCTTATATTCTAAGTTTTTCAGTGCAACTCACTCATATACTATGTACTACACTGTGCGTTTCTTATATTCTAAGTTTTTCAGTGCAACTCACTCATATACTATGTACTACACTGTGCATTTCGTGTAATGCGGGTTTTTCAGTAAATTCTAAGTTTTTCAGTGAAACTCACTCATATACTATGTACTACACTGTGCGTTTCTTATATTCTAAGTTTTTCAGTGCAACTCACTCATATACTATGTACTACACTGTCCATTTCTTAAATTCTAAGTTTTTCAGTGCAACTCACTCATATACTATGTACTACACTGTCCGTTTCTTAAATTCTAAGTTTTTCAGTGCAACTCACTCATATACTATATACTACACTGAGCGTTTATTATATTCTAAGTTTTTCAGTGCAACTCACTCATATACTATGTACTACACTGTGCGTTTCCTATATTCTAAGTTTTTCAGTGCAACTCACTCATATACTATGTACTACACTGTGCGTTTCTTATATTCTAAGTTTTTCAGTGCAACTCACTCATATACTATGTACTACACTGTGCGTTTCTTATATTCTAAGTTTTTCAGTGCAACTCACTCATATACTATGTACTACACTGTGCGTTTCTTTTATTCTAAGTTTTTCAGTGCAACTCACTCATATACTATGTACTACACTGTGCGTTTCTTATATTCTAAGTTTTTCAGTGCAACTCACTCATATACTATGTACTACACTGTGCGTTTCTTATATTCTAAGTTTTTCAGTGCAACTCACTCATATACTATGTACTACACTGTGCGTTTCTTATATTCTAAGTTTTTCAGTGCAACTCACTCATATACTATGTACTACACTGTGCATTTCGAGTAATGCGGGTTTTTTAGTAAATTCTAAGTTTTTCAGTGCAACTCACTCATATACAATGTACTACACTGTGCGTTTCTTATATTCTAAGTTTTTCAGTGCAACTCACTCATATACTATGTACTACACTGTGCGTTTCTTATATTCTAAGTTTTTCAGTGCAACTCACTCATATACTATGTACTACACTGTGCGTTTCTTATATTCTAAGTTTTTCAGTGCAACTCACTCATATACTATGTACTACACTGTGCGTTTCTTAAATTCTAAGTTTTTCAGTGCAACTCACTCATATACTATGTACTACACTGTGCGTTTCTTATATTCTAAATTTTTCAGTGCAACTCACTCATATACTATGTACTACACTGTGCGTTTCTTATATTCTAAGTTTTTCAGTGCAACTCACTCATATACTATGTACTACACTGTGCGTTTCTTATATTCTAAGTTTTTCAGTGCAACTCACTCATATACTATGTACTACACTGTGCGTTTCTTATATTCTAAGTTTTTCAGGGCAACTCACTCATATACTATGTACTACACTGTGCGTTTCTTATATTCTAAGTTTTTCAGGGCAACTCACTCATATACTACGTACTACACTGTGCGTTTCTTATATTCTAAGTTTTTCAGTGCAACTCACTCAGATACTATGTACTACACTGTGCGTTTCTTATATTCTAAGTTTTTCAGTGCAACTCACTCATATACTATGTACTACACTGTGCGTTTCTTATATTCTAAGTTTTTCAGTGCAACTCACTCATATACTATGTACTACACTGTGCGTTTCTTATATTCTAAGTTTTTCAGTGCAACTCACTCATATACAATGTACTACACTGTGCGTTTCTTATATTCTAAGTTTTTCAGTGCAACTCACTCATATACTATGTACTACACTGTGCGTTTCTTATATTCTAAGTTTTTCAGTGCAACTCACTCATATACTATGTACTACACTGTCCGTTTCTTAAATTCTAAGTTTTTCAGTGCAACTCACTCATATACTATGTACTACACTGAGCGTTTCTTATATTCTAAGTTTTTCAGTGCAACTCACTCATATACTATGTACTACACTGTGCATTTCGTGTAATGCGGGTTTTTCAGTAAATTCTAAGTTTTTCAGTGCAACTCACTCATATACTATGTACTACACTGTGCGTTTCTTATATTCTAAGTTTTTCAGTGCAACTTACTCATATACTATGTATTACACTGTGCGTTTCTTATATTCTAAGTTTTTCAGTGCAACTCACTCATATACTATGTACTACACTGTGCGTTTCTTATATTCTAAGTTTTTCAGTGCAACTCACTCATATACTATGTACTACACTGTGCGTTTCTTATATTCTAAGTTTTTCAGTGCAACTCACTCATATACTATGTACTACACTGTGCATTTCGTGTAATGCGGGTTTTTCAGTAAATTCTAAGTTTTTCAGTGAAACTCACTCATATACTATGTACTACACTGTGCGTTTCTTATATTCTAAGTTTTTCAGTGCAACTCACTCATATACTATGTACTACACTGTCCGTTTCTTAAATTCTAAGTTTTTCAGTGCAACTCACTCATATACTATGTACTACACTGTCCGTTTCTTATATTCTAAGTTTTTCAGTGCAACTCACTCATATACTATATACTACACTGAGCGTTTCTTATATTCTAAGTTTTTCAGTGCAACTCACTCATATACTATGTACTACACTGTGCGTTTCCTATATTCTAAGTTTTTCAGTGCAACTCACTCATATACTATGTACTACACTGTGCGTTTCTTATATTCTAAGTTTTTCAGTGCAACTCACTCATATACTATGTACTACACTGTGCGTTTCTTATATTCTAAGTTTTTCAGTGCAACTCACTCATATACTATGTACTACACTGTGCGTTTCTTAAATTCTAAGTTTTTCAGTGCAACTCACTCATATACTATGTACTACACTGTGCGTTTCTTATATTCTAAATTTTTCAGTGCAACTCACTCATATACTATGTACTACACTGTGCGTTTCTTATATTCTAAGTTTTTCAGTGCAACTCACTCATATACTATGTACTACACTGTGCGTTTCTTATATTCTAAGTTTTTCAGTGCAACTCACTCATATACTATGTACTACACTGTGCGTTTCTTATATTCTAAGTTTTTCAGGGCAACTCACTCATATACTATGTACTACACTGTGCGTTTCTTATATTCTAAGTTTTTCAGTGCAACTCACTCATATACTATGTACTACACTGTGCGTTTCTTATATTCTAAGTTTTTCAGTGCAACTCACTCATATACTATGTACTACACTGTGCGTTTCTTATATTCTAAGTTTTTCAGTGCAACTCACTCATATACTATGTACTACACTGTGCATTTCTTATATTCTAAGTTTTTCAGTGCAACTCACTCATATACTATGTACTACACTGTGCGTTTCTTATATTCTAAGATTTCAGTGCAACTCACTCAGATACTATGTACTACACTGTGCGTTTCTTATATTCTAAGTTTTTCAGTGCAACTCACTCATATACTATGTACTACACTGTGCGTTTCTTATATTCTAAGTTTTTCAGTGCAACTCACTCATATACTATGTACTACACTGTGCGTTTCTTATATTCTAAGTTTTTCAGTGCAACTCACTCATATACAATGTACTACACTGTGCGTTTCTTATATTCTAAGTTTTTCAGTGCAACTCACTCATATACTATGTACTACACTGTGCGTTTCTTATATTCTAAGTTTTTCAGTGCAACTCACTCATATACTGTGTACTACACTGTCCGTTTCTTAAATTCTAAGTTTTTCAGTGCAACTCACTCATATACTATGTACTACACTGAGCGTTTCTTATATTCTAAGTTTTTCAGTGCAACTCACTCATACTATGTACTACACTGTGCGTTTCTTATATTCTAAGTTTTTCAGTGCAACTCACTCATATACTATGTACTACACTGTGCGTTTCTTATATTCTAAGTTTTTCAGTGCAACTCACTCATATACTATGTACTACACTGTGCGTTTCTTATATTCTAAGTTTTTCAGTGCAACTCACTCATATACTATGTACTACACTGTCCGTTTCTTAAATTCTAAGTTTTTCAGTGCAACTCACTCATATACTATGTACTACACTGAGCGTTTCTTATATTCGAAGTTTTTCAGTGCAACTCACTCATATACTATGTACTACACTGTGCGTTTCTTATATTCTAAGTTTTTCAGTGCAACTCACTCATATACTATGTACTACACTGTACGTTTCTTATAATCTAAGTTTTTCAGTGCAACTCACTCATATACTATGTACTACACTGTGCGTTTCTTATATTCTAAGTTTTTCAGTGCAACTCACTCATATACTATGTACTACACTGTGCGTTTCTTATATTCTAAGTTTTTCAGTGCAACTCACTCATATACTATGTACTACACTGTGCGTTTCTTAAATTCTAAGTTTTTCAGTGCAACTCACTCATATACTATGTACTACACTGTGCGTTTCTTATATTCTAAGTTTTTCAGTGCAACTCACTCATATACTATGTACTACACTGTGCGTTTCTTATATTCTAAGTTTTTCAGTGCAACTCACTCATATACTATGTACTACACTGTGCGTTTCTTATATTCTAAGTTTTTCAGTGCAACTCACTCATATACTATGTACTACACTGTGCATTTCGAGTAATGCGGGTTTTTCAGTAAATTCTAAGTTTTTCAGTGCAACTCACTCATATACAATGTACTACACTGTGCGTTTCTTATATTCTAAGTTTTTCAGTGCAACTCACTCATATACTATGTACTACACTGTGCGTTTCTTATATTCTAAGTTTTTCAGTGCAACTCACTCATATACTATGTACTACACTGTGCGTTTCTTATATTCTAAGTTTTTCAGTGCAACTCACTCATATACTATGTACTACACTGTGCGTTTCTTATATTCTAAGTTTTTCAGTGCAACTCACTCATATACTATGTACTACACTGTGCGTTTCTTAAATTCTAAGTTTTTCAGTGCAACTCACTCATATACTATGTACTACACTGTGCGTTTCTTATATTCTAAATTTTTCAGTGCAACTCACTCATATACTATGTACTACACTGTGCGTTTCTTATATTCTAAGTTTTTCAGTGCAACTCACTCATATACTATGTACCACACTGTGCGTTTCTTATATTCTAAGTTTTTCAGTGCAACTCACTCATATACTATGTACTACACTGTGCGTTTCTTATATTCTAAGTTTTTCAGTGCAACTCACTCATATACTATGTACTACACTGTGCGTTTCTTATATTCTAAGTTTTTCAGTGCAACTCACTCATATACTATGTACTACACTGTGCATTTCGTGTAATGCGGGTTTTTCAGTAAATTCTAAGTTTTTCAGTGAAACTCACTCATATACTATGTACTACACTGTGCGTTTCTTATATTCTAAGTTTTTCAGTGCAACTCACTCATATACTATGTACTACACTGTCCGTTTCTTAAATTCTAAGTTTTTCAGTGCAACTCACTCATATACTATGTACTACACTGTCCGTTTCTTATATTCTAAGTTTTTCAGTGCAACTCACTCATATACTATATACTACACTGAGCGTTTCTTATATTCTAAGTTTTTCAGTGCAACTCACTCATATACTATGTACTACACTGTGCGTTTCCTATATTCTAAGTTTTTCAGTGCAACTCACTCATATACTATGTACTACACTGTGCGTTTCTTATATTCTAAGTTTTTCAGTGCAACTCACTCATATACTATGTACTACACTGTGCGTTTCTTATATTCTAAGTTTTTCAGTGCAACTCACTCATATACTATGTACTACACTGTGCGTTTCTTAAATTCTAAGTTTTTCAGTGCAACTCACTCATATACTATGTACTACACTGTGCGTTTCTTATATTCTAAATTTTTCAGTGCAACTCACTCATATACTATGTACTACACTGTGCGTTTCTTATATTCTAAGTTTTTCAGTGCAACTCACTCATATACTATGTACTACACTGTGCGTTTCTTATATTCTAAGTTTTTCAGTGCAACTCACTCATATACTATGTACTACACTGTGCGTTTCTTATATTCTAAGTTTTTCAGGGCAACTCACTCATATACTATGTACTACACTGTGCGTTTCTTATATTCTAAGTTTTTCAGTGCAACTCACTCATATACTATGTACTACACTGTGCGTTTCTTATATTCTAAGTTTTTCAGTGCAACTCACTCATATACTATGTACTACACTGTGCGTTTCTTATATTCTAAGTTTTTCAGTGCAACTCACTCATATACTATGTACTACACTGTGCATTTCTTATATTCTAAGTTTTTCAGTGCAACTCACTCATATACTATGTACTACACTGTGCGTTTCTTATATTCTAAGATTTCAGTGCAACTCACTCAGATACTATGTACTACACTGTGCGTTTCTTATATTCTAAGTTTTTCAGTGCAACTCACTCATATACTATGTACTACACTGTGCGTTTCTTATATTCTAAGTTTTTCAGTGCAACTCACTCATATACTATGTACTACACTGTGCGTTTCTTATATTCTAAGTTTTTCAGTGCAACTCACTCATATACAATGTACTACACTGTGCGTTTCTTATATTCTAAGTTTTTCAGTGCAACTCACTCATATACTATGTACTACACTGTGCGTTTCTTATATTCTAAGTTTTTCAGTGCAACTCACTCATATACTGTGTACTACACTGTCCGTTTCTTAAATTCTAAGTTTTTCAGTGCAACTCACTCATATACTATGTACTACACTGAGCGTTTCTTATATTCTAAGTTTTTCAGTGCAACTCACTCATACTATGTACTACACTGTGCGTTTCTTATATTCTAAGTTTTTCAGTGCAACTCACTCATATACTATGTACTACACTGTGCGTTTCTTATATTCTAAGTTTTTCAGTGCAACTCACTCATATACTATGTACTACACTGTGCGTTTCTTATATTCTAAGTTTTTCAGTGCAACTCACTCATATACTATGTACTACACTGTCCGTTTCTTAAATTCTAAGTTTTTCAGTGCAACTCACTCATATACTATGTACTACACTGAGCGTTTCTTATATTCGAAGTTTTTCAGTGCAACTCACTCATATACTATGTACTACACTGTGCGTTTCTTATATTCTAAGTTTTTCAGTGCAACTCACTCATATACTATGTACTACACTGTACGTTTCTTATAATCTAAGTTTTTCAGTGCAACTCACTCATATACTATGTACTACACTGTGCGTTTCTTATATTCTAAGTTTTTCAGTGCAACTCACTCATATACTATGTACTACACTGTGCGTTTCTTATATTCTAAGTTTTTCAGTGCAACTCACTCATATACTATGTACTACACTGTGCGTTTCTTAAATTCTAAGTTTTTCAGTGCAACTCACTCATATACTATGTACTACACTGTGCGTTTCTTATATTCTAAGTTTTTCAGTGCAACTCACTCATATACTATGTACTACACTGTGCGTTTCTTATATTCTAAGTTTTTCAGTGCAACTCACTCATATACTATGTACTACACTGTGCGTTTCTTATATTCTAAGTTTTTCAGTGCAACTCACTCATATACTATGTACTACACTGTGCATTTCGAGTAATGCGGGTTTTTCAGTAAATTCTAAGTTTTTCAGTGCAACTCACTCATATACAATGTACTACACTGTGCGTTTCTTATATTCTAAGTTTTTCAGTGCAACTCACTCATATACTATGTACTACACTGTGCGTTTCTTATATTCTAAGTTTTTCAGTGCAACTCACTCATATACTATGTACTACACTGTGCGTTTCTTATATTCTAAGTTTTTCAGTGCAACTCACTCATATACTATGTACTACACTGTGCGTTTCTTAAATTCTAAGTTTTTCAGTGCAACTCACTCATATACTATGTACTACACTGTGCGTTTCTTATATTCTAAATTTTTCAGTGCAACTCACTCATATACTATGTACTACACTGTGCGTTTCTTATATTCTAAGTTTTTCAGTGCAACTCACTCATATACTATGTACTACACTGTGCGTTTCTTATATTCTAAGTTTTTCAGTGCAACTCACTCATATACTATGTACTACACTGTGCGTTTCTTATATTCTAAGTTTTTCAGGGCAACTCACTCATATACTATGTACTACACTGTGCGTTTCTTATATTCTAAGTTTTTCAGGGCAACTCACTCATATACTATGTACTACACTGTGCGTTTCTTATATTCTAAGTTTTTCAGTGCAACTCACTCATATACTATGTACTACACTGTGCGTTTCTTATATTCTAAGTTTTTCAGTGCAACTCACTCATATACTATGTACTACACTGTGCGTTTCTTATATTCTAAGTTTTTCAGTGCAACTCACTCATATACTATGTACTACACTGTGCGTTTCTTATATTCTAAGTTTTTCAGTGCAACTCACTCATATACTATGTACTACACTGTGCGTTTCTTATATTCTAAGTTTTTCAGTGCAACTCACTCATATACTATGTACTACACTGTGCGTTTCTTATATTCTAAGTTTTTCAGTGCAACTCACTCATATACTATGTACTACACTGTGCGTTTCTTATATTCTAAGTTTTTCAGTGCAACTCACTCATATACTATGTACTACACTGTGCGTTTCTTATATTCTAAGTTTTTCAGTGCAACTCACTCATATACTATGTACTACACTGTGCGTTTCTTATATTCTAAGTTTTTCAGTGCAACTCACTCATATACTATGTACTACACTGTCCGTTTCTTAAATTCTAAGTTTTTCAGTGCAACTCACTCATATACTATGTACTACACTGAGCGTTTCTTATATTCTAAGTTTTTCAGTGCAACTCACTCATACTATGTACTACACTGTGCGTTTCTTATATTCTAAGTTTTTCAGTGCAACTCACTCATATACTATGTACTACACTGTGCGTTTCTTATATTCTAAGTTTTTCAGTGCAACTCACTCATATACTATGTACTACACTGTGCGTTTCTTATATTCTAAGTTTTTCAGTGCAACTCACTCATATACTATGTACTACACTGTGCGTTTCTTATATTCTAAGTTTTTCAGTGCAACTCACTCATATACTATGTACTACACTGAGCGTTTCTTATATTCTAAGTTTTTCAGTGCAACTCACTCATATACTATGTACTACACTGTGCGTTTCTTATATTCTAAGTTTTTCAGTGCAACTCACTCATATACTATGTACTACACTGTACGTTTCTTATATTCTAAGTTTTTCAGTGCAACTCACTCATATACTATGTACTACACTGTGCGTTTCTTATATTCTAAGTTTTTCAGTGCAACTCACTCATATACTATGTACTACACTGTGCGTTTCTTATA
Organism: Mus caroli; assembly: GCF_978045245.1. Lineage (NCBI taxonomy): Eukaryota > Metazoa > Chordata > Mammalia > Rodentia > Muridae > Mus > Mus caroli. The sequence continues at coordinate 460,631 of NW_028227345.1, forward strand.
TTCTAAGTTTTTCAGTGCAACTCACTCATATACTATGTACTACACTGTGCGTTTCTTATATTCTAAGTTTTTCAGTGCAACTCACTCATATACTATGTACTACACTGTGCATTTCGAGTAATGCGGGTTTTTCAGTAAATTCTAAGTTTTTCAGTGCAACTCACTCATATACAATGTACTACACTGTGCGTTTCTTATATTCTAAGTTTTTCAGTGCAACTCACTCATATACTATGTACTACACTGTGCGTTTCTTATATTCTAAGTTTTTCAGTGCAACTCACTCATATACTATGTACTACACTGTGCGTTTCTTATATTCTAAGTTTTTCAGTGCAACTCACTCATATACTATGTACTACACTGTGCGTTTCTTAAATTCTAAGTTTTTCAGTGCAACTCACTCATATACTATGTACTACACTGTGCGTTTCTTATATTCTAAATTTTTCAGTGCAACTCACTCATATACTATGTACTACACTGTGCGTTTCTTATATTCTAAGTTTTTCAGTGCAACTCACTCATATACTATGTACTACACTGTGCGTTTCTTATATTCTAAGTTTTTCAGTGCAACTCACTCATATACTATGTACTACACTGTGCGTTTCTTATATTCTAAGTTTTTCAGGGCAACTCACTCATATACTATGTACTACACTGTGCGTTTCTTATATTCTAAGTTTTTCAGGGCAACTCACTCATATACTATGTACTACACTGTGCGTTTCTTATATTCTAAGTTTTTCAGGGCAACTCACTCATATACTATGTACTACACTGTGCGTTTCTTATATTCTAAGTTTTTCAGTGCAACTCACTCATATACTATGTACTACACTGTGCATTTCTTATATTCTAAGTTTTTCAGTGCAACTCACTCATATACTATGTACTACACTGTGCGTTTCTTATATTCTAAGTTTTTCAGTGCAACTCACTCAGATACTATGTACTACACTGTGCGTTTCTTATATTCTAAGTTTTTCAGTGCAACTCACTCATATACTATGTACTACACTGTGCGTTTCTTATATTCTAAGTTTTTCAGTGCAACTCACTCATATACTATGTACTACACTGTGCGTTTCTTATATTCTAAGTTTTTCAGTGCAACTCACTCATATACAATGTACTACACTGTGCGTTTCTTATATTCTAAGTTTTTCAGTGCCACTCACTCATATACTATGTACTACACTGTGCGTTTCTTATATTCTAAGTTTTTCAGTGCAACTCACTCATATACTATGTACTACACTGTCCGTTTCTTAAATTCTAAGTTTTTCAGTGCAACTCACTCATATACTATGTACTACACTGAGCGTTTCTTATATTCTAAGTTTTTCAGTGCAACTCACTCATACTATGTACTACACTGTGCGTTTCTTATATTCTAAGTTTTTCAGTGCAACTCACTCATATACTATGTACTACACTGTGCGTTTCTTATATTCTAAGTTTTTCAGTGCAACTCACTCATATACTATGTACTACACTGTGCGTTTCTTATATTCTAAGTTTTTCAGTGCAACTCACTCATATACTATGTACTACACTGTCCGTTTCTTAAATTCTAAGTTTTTCAGTGCAACTCACTCATATACTATGTACTACACTGAGCGTTTCTTATATTCGAAGTTTTTCAGTGCAACTCACTCATATACTATGTACTACACTGTGCGTTTCTTATATTCTAAGTTTTTCAGTGCAACTCACTCATATACTATGTACTACACTGTACGTTTCTTATATTCTAAGTTTTTCAGTGCAACTCACTCATATACTATGTACTACACTGTGCGTTTCTTATATTCTAAGTTTTTCAGTGCAACTCACTCATATACTATGTACTACACTGTGCGTTTCTTATATTCTAAGTTTTTCAGTGCAACTCACTCATATACTATGTACTACACTGTGCGTTTCTTAAATTCTAAGTTTTTTAGTGCAACTCACTCATATACTATGTACTACACTGTGCGTTTCTTATATTCTAAGTTTTTCAGTGCAACTCACTCATATACTATGTACTACACTGTGCGTTTCTTATATTCTAAGTTTTTCAGTGCAACTCACTCATATACTATGTACTACACTGTGCGTTTCTTATATTCTAAGTTTTTCAGTGCAACTCACTCATATACAATGTACTACACTGTGCATTTCGAGTAATGCGGGTTTTTCAGTAAATTCTAAGTTTTTCAGTGCAACTCACTCATATACAATGTACTACACTGTGCGTTTCTTATATTCTAAGTTTTTCAGTGCAACTCACTCATATACTATGTACTACACTGTGCGTTTCTTATATTCTAAGTTTTTCAGTGCAACTCACTCATATACTATGTACTACATTGTGCGTTTCTTATATTCTAAGTTTTTCAGTGCAACTCACTCATATACTATGTACTACACTGTGCGTTTCTTAAATTCTAAGTTTTTCAGTGCAACTCACTCATATACTATGTACTACACTGTGCGTTTCTTATATTCTAAATTTTTCAGTGCAACTCACTCATATACTATGTACTACACTGTGCGTTTCTTATATTCTAAGTTTTTCAGTGCAACTCACTCATATACTATGTACTACACTGTGCGTTTCTTATATTCTAAGTTTTTCAGTGCAACTCACTCATATACTATGTACTACACTGTGCGTTTCTTATATTCTAAGTTTTTCAGGGCAACTCACTCATATACTATGTACTACACTGTGCGTTTCTTATATTCTAAGTTTTTCAGGGCAACTCACTCATATACTATGTACTACACTGTGTGTTTCTTATATTCTAAGTTTTTCAGTGCAACTCACTCATATACTATGTACTACACTGTGCGTTTCTTATATTCTAAGTTTTTCAGTGCAACTCACTCATATACTATGTACTACACTGTGCGTTTCTTATATTCTAAGTTTTTCAGTGCAACTCACTCATATACTATGTACTACACTGTGCATTTCTTATATTCTAAGTTTTTCAGTGCAACTCACTCATATACTATGTACTACACTGTGCGTTTCTTATATTCTAAGTTTTTCAGTGCAACTCACTCAGATACTATGTACTACACTGTGCGTTTCTTATATTCTAAGTTTTTCAGTGCAACTCACTCATATACTATGTACTACACTGTGCGTTTCTTATATTCTAAGTTTTTCAGTGCAACTCACTCATATACTATGTACTACACTGTGCGTTTCTTATATTCTAAGTTTTTCAGTGCAACTCACTCATATACTATGTACTACACTGTGCGTTTCTTATATTCTAAGTTTTTCAGTGCAACTCACTCATATACTATGTACTACACTGTCCGTTTCTTAAATTCTTAAGTTTTTCAGTGCAACTCACTCATATACTATGTATTACACTGAGCGTTTCTTATATTCTAAGTTTTTCAGTGCAACTCACTCATACTATGTACTACACTGTGCGTTTCTTATATTCTTAGTTTTTCAGTGCAACTCACTCATATACTATGTACTACACTGTGCGTTTCTTATATTCTAAGTTTTTCAGTGCAACTCACTCATATACTATGTACTACACTGTGCGTTTCCTATATTCTAAGTTTTTCAGTGCAACTCACTCATATACTATGTACTACACTGTCCGTTTCTTAAATTATAAGTTTTTCAGTGCAACTCACTCATATACTATGTACTACACTGTGCGTTTCTTATATTCTAAGTTTTTCAGTGCAACTCACTCATATACTATGTACTACACTGTGCGTTTCTTATATTCTAAGTTTTTCAGTGCAACTCACTCATATACTATGTACTACACTGTGCGTTTCTTATATTCTAAGTTTTTCAGTGCAACTCACTCATATACTATGTACTACACTGTGCATTTCTTATATTCTAAGTTTTTCAGTGCAACTCACTCATATACTATGTACTACACTGTGCGTTTCTTATATTCTAAGTTTTTCAGTGCAACTCACTCAGATACTATGTACTACACTGTGCATTTCTTATATTCTAAGTTTTTCAGTGCAACTCACTCATATACTATGTACTACACTGTGCGTTTCTTATATTCTAAGTTTTTCAGTGCAACTCAGTCATATACTATGTACTACACTGTGCGTTTCTTATATTCTAAGTTTTTCAGTGCAACTCACTCATATACTATGTACTACACTGTGCGTTTCTTATATTCTAAGTTTTTCAGTGCAACTCACTCATATACTATGTACTACACTGTGCGTTTCTTATATTCTAAGTTTTTCAGTGCAACTCACTCATATACTATGTACTACACTGTCCGTTTCTTAAATTCTAAGTTTTTCAGTGCAACTCACTCATATACTATGTACTACACTGAGCGTTTCTTATATTCTAAGTTTTTCAGTGCAACTCACTCATACTATGTACTACACTGTGCGTTTCTTATATTCTAAGTTTTTCAGTGCAACTCACTCATATACTATGTACTACACTGTGCGTTTCTTATATTCTAAGTTTTTCAGTGCAACTCACTCATATACTATGTACTACACTGTGCGTTTCTTATATTCTAAGTTTTTCAGTGCAACTCACTCATATACTATGTACTACACTGTCCGTTTCTTAAATTCTAAGTTTTTCAGTGCAACTCACTCATATACTATGTACTACACTGAGCGTTTCTTATATTCTAAGTTTTTCAGTGCAACTCACTCATATACTATGTACTACACTGTGCGTTTCTTATATTCTAAGTTTTTCAGTGCAACTCACTCATATACTATGTACTACACTGTACGTTTCTTATATTCTAAGTTTTTCAGTGCAACTCACTCATATACTATGTACTACACTGTGCATTTCGTGTAATGCGGGTTTTTCAGTAAATTCTAAGTTTTACAGTTCAACTCACTCATATACTATGTACCACACTGTGCGTTTCTTATATTCTAAGTTTTTCAGTGCAACTCACTCATATACTATGTACTACACTGTCCGATTCTTAAATTCTAAGTTTTTCAGTGCAACTCACTCATATACTATGTACTACACTGTGCGTTTCTTATATTCTAAGTTTTTCAGTGCAACTCACTCATATACTATGTACTACACTGTGCGTTTCTTATATTCTAAGTTTTTCAGTGCAACTCACTCATATACTATGTACTACACTGTGCATTTCTTATATTCTAAGTTTTTCAGTGCAACTCACTCATATACTATGTACTACACTGTGCGTTTCTTATATTCTAAGTTTTTCAGTGCAACTCACTCATATACTATGTACTACACTGTGCGTTTCTTATATTCTAAGTTTTTCAGTGCAACTCACTCATATACTATGTACTACACTGTGCGTTTCTTATATTCTAAGTTTTTGAGTGCAACTCACTCATATACTATGTACTACACTGTGCGTTTCTTATATTCTAAGTTTTTCAGTGCAACTCACTCATATACTATGTACTACACTGTGCGTTTCTTATATTCTAAGTTTTTCAGTGCAACTCACTCATATACTATGTACTACACTGTGCATTTCGTGTAATGCGGGTTTTTCAGTAAATTCTAAGTTTTTCAGTGCAACTCACTCATATACTATGTACTACACTGTGCGTTTCTTATATTCTAAGTTTTTCAGTGCAACTCACTCATATACTATGTACTACACTGTGCGTTTCTTATATTCTAAGTTTTTCAGTGCAACTCACTCATATACTATGTACTACACTGTGCATTTCTTATATTCTAAGTTTTTCAGTGCAACTCACTCATATACTATGTACTACACTGTGCGTTTCTTATATTCTAAGTTTTTCAGTGCAACTCACTCATATACTATGTACTACACTGTGCGTTTCTTATATTCTAAGTTTTTCAGTGCAACTCACTCATATACTATGTACTACACTGTGCGTTTCTTATATTCTAAGTTTTTGAGTGCAACTCACTCATATACTATGTACTACACTGTGCGTTTCTTATATTCTAAGTTTTTCAGTGCAACTCACTCATATACTATGTACTACACTGTGCGTTTCTTATATTCTAAGTTTTTCAGTGCAACTCACTCATATACTATGTACTACACTGTGCATTTCGTGTAATGCGGGTTTTTCAGTAAATTCTAAGTTTTTCAGTGCAACTCACTCATATACTATGTACTACACTGTGCGTTTCTTATATTCTAAGTTTTTCAGTGCAACTCACTCATATACTATGTACTACACTGTGCGTTTCTTATATTCTAAGTTTTTCAGTGCAACTCACTCATATACTATGTACTACACTGTCCGTTTCTTAAATTCTAAGTTTTTCAGTGCAACTCACTCATATACTATGTACTACACTGTGCGTTTCTTATATTCTAAGTTTTTCAGTGCAACTCACTCAGATACTATGTACTACACTGTGCGTTTCTTATATTCTAAGTTTTTCAGTGCAACTCACTCATATACTATGTACTACACTGTGCGTTTCTTATATTCTAAGTTTTTTAGTGCAACTCACTCATATACTATGTACTACACTGTTCGTTTCTTATATTCTAAGTTTTTCAGTGCAACTCACTCATATACTATGTACTACACTGTGCGTTTCTTATATTCTAAGTTTTTCAGTGCAACTCACTCATATACTATGTACTACACTGTGCGTTTCTTATATTCTAAGTTTTTCAGTGCAACTCACTCATATACTATGTACTACACTGTCCGTTTCTTAAATTCTAAGTTTTTCAGTGCAACTCACTCATATACTATGTACTACACTGAGCGTTTCTTATATTCTAAGTTTTTCAGTGCAACTCACTCATATACTATGTACTACACTGTGCGTTTCTTATATTCTAAGTTTTTCAGTGCAACTCACTCATATACTATGTACTACACTGTACGTTTCTTATATTCTAAGTTTTTCAGTGCAACTCACTCATATACTATGTACTACACTGTGCATTTCGTGTAATGCGGGTTTTTCAGTAAATTCTAAGTTTTACAGTGCAACTCACTCATATACTATGTACCACACTGTGCGTTTCTTATATTCTAAGTTTTTCAGTGCAACTCACTCATATACTATGTACTACACTGTCCGATTCTTAAATTCTAAGTTTTTCAGGGCAACTCACTCAGATACTATGTACTACACTGTGCGTTTCTTATATTCTAAGTTTTTCAGTGCAACTCACTCATATACTATGTACTACACTGTGCGTTTCTTATATTCTAAGTTTTTCAGTGCAACTCACTCATATACTATGTACTACACTGTGCGTTTCTTATATTCTAAGTTTTTCAGTGCAACTCACTCATATACTATGTACTACACTGTGCGTTTCTTATATTCTAAGTTTTTCAGTGCAACTCACTCATATACTATGTACTACACTGTCCGTTTCTTAAATTCTTAAGTTTTTCAGTGCAACTCACTCATATACTATGTACTACACTGAGCGTTTCTTATATTCTAAGTTTTTCAGTGCAACTCACTCATACTATGTACTACACTGTGCGTTTCTTATATTCTAAGTTTTTCAGTGCAACTCACTCATATACTATGTACTACACTGTGCGTTTCTTATATTCTAAGTTTTTCAGTGCAACTCACTCATATACTATGTACTACACTGTGCGTTTCCTATATTCTAAGTTTTTCAGTGCAACTCACTCATATACTATGTACTACACTGTCCGTTTCTTAAATTATAAGTTTTTCAGTGCAACTCACTCATATACTATGTACTACACTGTGCGTTTCTTATATTCTAAGTTTTTCAGTGCAACTCACTCATATACTATGTACTACACTGTGCGTTTCTTATATTCTAAGTTTTTCAGTGCAACTCACTCATATACTATGTACTACACTGTGCGTTTCTTATATTCTAAGTTTTTCAGTGCAACTCACTCATATACTATGTACTACACTGTGCATTTCTTATATTCTAAGTTTTTCAGTGCAACTCACTCATATACTATGTACTACACTGTGCGTTTCTTATATTCTAAGTTTTTCAGTGCAACTCACTCAGATACTATGTACTACACTGTGCATTTCTTATATTCTAAGTTTTTCAGTGCAACTCACTCATATACTATGTACTACACTGTGCGTTTCTTATATTCTAAGTTTTTCAGTGCAACTCAGTCATATACTATGTACTACACTGTGCGTTTCTTATATTCTAAGTTTTTCAGTGCAACTCACTCATATACTATGTACTACACTGTGCGTTTCTTATATTCTAAGTTTTTCAGTGCAACTCACTCATATACTATGTACTACACTGTGCGTTTCTTATATTCTACGTTTTTCAGTGCAACTCACTCATATACTATGTACTACACTGTCCGTTTCTTAAATTCTAAGTTTTTCAGTGCAACTCACTCATATACTATGTACTACACTGAGCGTTTCTTATATTCTAAGTTTTTCAGTGCAACTCACTCATACTATGTACTACACTGTGCGTTTCTTATATTCTAAGTTTTTCAGTGCAACTCACTCATATACTATGTACTACACTGTGCGTTTCTTATATTCTAAGTTTTTCAGTGCAACTCACTCATATACTATGTACTACACTGTGCGTTTCTTATATTCTAAGTTTTTCAGTGCAACTCACTCATATACTATGTACTACACTGTCCGTTTCTTAAATTCTAAGTTTTTCAGTGCAACTCACTCATATACTATGTACTACACTGAGCGTTTCTTATATTCTAAGTTTTTCAGTGCAACTCACTCATATACTATGTACTACACTGTGCGTTTCTTATATTCTAAGTTTTTCAGTGCAACTCACTCATATACTATGTACTACACTGTACGTTTCTTATATTCTAAGTTTTTCAGTGCAACTCACTCATATACTATGTACTACACTGTGCATTTCGTGTAATGCGGGTTTTTCAGTAAATTCTAAGTTTTACAGTTCAACTCACTCATATACTATGTACCACACTGTGCGTTTCTTATATTCTAAGTTTTTCAGTGCAACTCACTCATATACTATGTACTACACTGTCCGATTCTTAAATTCTAAGTTTTTCAGTGCAACTCACTCATATACTATGTACTACACTGTGCGTTTCTTATATTCTAAGTTTTTCAGTGCAACTCACTCATATACTATGTACTACACTGTGCGTTTCTTATATTCTAAGTTTTTCAGTGCAACTCACTCATATACTATGTACTACACTGTGCATTTCTTATATTCTAAGTTTTTCAGTGCAACTCACTCATATACTATGTACTACACTGTGCGTTTCTTATATTCTAAGTTTTTCAGTGCAACTCACTCATATACTATGTACTACACTGTGCGTTTCTTATATTCTAAGTTTTTCAGTGCAACTCACTCATATACTATGTACTACACTGTGCGTTTCTTATATTCTAAGTTTTTGAGTGCAACTCACTCATATACTATGTACTACACTGTGCGTTTCTTATATTCTAAGTTTTTCAGTGCAACTCACTCATATACTATGTACTACACTGTGCGTTTCTTATATTCTAAGTTTTTCAGTGCAACTCACTCATATACTATGTACTACACTGTGCATTTCGTGTAATGCGGGTTTTTCAGTAAATTCTAAGTTTTTCAGTGCAACTCACTCATATACTATGTACTACACTGTGCGTTTCTTATATTCTAAGTTTTTCAGTGCAACTCACTCATATACTATGTACTACACTGTGCGTTTCTTATATTCTAAGTTTTTCAGTGCAACTCACTCATATACTATGTACTACACTGTGCATTTCTTATATTCTAAGTTTTTCAGTGCAACTCACTCATATACTATGTACTACACTGTGCGTTTCTTATATTCTAAGTTTTTCAGTGCAACTCACTCATATACTATGTACTACACTGTGCGTTTCTTATATTCTAAGTTTTTCAGTGCAACTCACTCATATACTATGTACTACACTGTGCGTTTCTTATATTCTAAGTTTTTGAGTGCAACTCACTCATATACTATGTACTACACTGTGCGTTTCTTATATTCTAAGTTTTTCAGTGCAACTCACTCATATACTATGTACTACACTGTGCGTTTCTTATATTCTAAGTTTTTCAGTGCAACTCACTCATATACTATGTACTACACTGTGCATTTCGTGTAATGCGGGTTTTTCAGTAAATTCTAAGTTTTTCAGTGCAACTCACTCATATACTATGTACTACACTGTGCGTTTCTTATATTCTAAGTTTTTCAGTGCAACTCACTCATATACTATGTACTACACTGTGCGTTTCTTATATTCTAAGTTTTTCAGTGCAACTCACTCATATACTATGTACTACACTGTCCGTTTCTTAAATTCTAAGTTTTTCAGTGCAACTCACTCATATACTATGTACTACACTGTGCGTTTCTTATATTCTAAGTTTTTCAGTGCAACTCACTCAGATACTATGTACTACACTGTGCGTTTCTTATATTCTAAGTTTTTCAGTGCAACTCACTCATATACTATGTACTACACTGTGCGTTTCTTATATTCTAAGTTTTTTAGTGCAACTCACTCATATACTATGTACTACACTGTTCGTTTCTTATATTCTAAGTTTTTCAGTGCAACTCACTCATATACTATGTACTACACTGTGCGTTTCTTATATTCTAAGTTTTTCAGTGCAACTCACTCATATACTATGTACTACACTGTGCGTTTCTTATATTCTAAGTTTTTCAGTGCAACTCACTCATATACTATGTACTACACTGTCCGTTTCTTAAATTCTAAGTTTTTCAGTGCAACTCACTCATATACTATGTACTACACTGAGCGTTTCTTATATTCTAAGTTTTTCAGTGCAACTCACTCATATACTATGTACTACACTGTGCGTTTCTTATATTCTAAGTTTTTCAGTGCAACTCACTCATATACTATGTACTACACTGTACGTTTCTTATATTCTAAGTTTTTCAGTGCAACTCACTCATATACTATGTACTACACTGTGCATTTCGTGTAATGCGGGTTTTTCAGTAAATTCTAAGTTTTACAGTGCAACTCACTCATATACTATGTACCACACTGTGCGTTTCTTATATTCTAAGTTTTTCAGTGCAACTCACTCATATACTATGTACTACACTGTCCGATTCTTAAATTCTAAGTTTTTCAGTGCAACTCACTTATATACTATGTACTACACTGTGCGTTTCTTATATTCTAAGTTTTTCAGTGCAACTCACTCATATACTATGTACTACACTGTGCGTTTCTTATATTCTAAGTTTTTCAGTGCAACTCACTCATATACTATGTACTACACTGTGCGTTTCTTATATTCTAAGTTTTTCAGTGCAACTCACTCATATACTATGTACTACACTGTGCGTTTCTTATATTCTAAGTTTTTCAGTGCAACTCACTCATATACTATGTACTACACTGTGCGTTTCTTATATTCTAAGTTTTTCAGTGCAACTCACTCATATACTATGTACTACACTGTGCGTTTCTTATATTCTAAGTTTTTCAGTGCAACTCACTCATATACTATGTACTACACTGTGCGTTTCTTATATTCTACGTTTTTCAGTGCAACTCACTCATATACTATGTACTACACTGTGCATTTCTTATATTCTAAGTTTTTCAGTGCAACTCACTCATATACTATGTACTACACTGTGCGTTTCTTATATTCTAAGTTTTTCAGTGCAACTCACTCATATACTATGTACTACACTGTCCGTTTCTTAAAATCTAAGTTTTTCAGTGCAACTCACTCATATACTATGTACTACACTGAGCGTTTCTTATATTCTAAGTTTTTCAGTGCAACTCAGTCATACTATGTACTACACTGTGCGTTTCTTATATTCTAAGTTTTTCAGTGCAACTCACTCATATACTATGTACTACACTGTGCGTTTCTTATATTCTAAGTTTTTCAGTGCAACTCACTCATATACTATGTACTACACTGTCCGTTTCTTAAATTCTAAGTTTTTCAGTGCAACTCACTCATATACTATGTACTACACTGAGCGTTTCTTATATTCTAAGTTTTTCAGTGCAACTCACTCATATACTATGTACTACACTGTGCGTTTCTTATATTCTAAGTTTTTCAGTGCAACTCACTCATATACTATGTACTACACTGTGCGTTTCTTATATTCTAAGTTTTTCAGTGCAACTCACTCGAATACTATGTACTACACTGTGCGTTTCTTATATTCTAAGTTTTTCAGTGCAACTCACTCATATACTATGTACTACACTGTGCATTTCTTATATTCTAAGTTTTTCAGTGCAACTCACTCATATACTATGTACTACACTGTGCGTTTCTTATATTCTAAATTTTTCAGTGCAACTCACTCATATACTATGTACTACACTGTGCGTTTCTTATATTCTAAGTTTTTCAGTGCAACTCACTCATATACTATGTACTACACTGTGCGTTTCTTATATTCTAAGTTTTTCAGTGCAACTCACTCATATACTATGTACTACACTGTGCGTTTCTTATATTCTAAGTTTTTCAGGGCAACTCACTCATATACTATGTACTACACTGTGCGTTTCTTATATTCTAAGTTTTTCAGTGCAACTCACTCATATACTATGTACTACACTGTGCGTTTCTTATATTCTAAGTTTTTCAGGGCAACTCACTCATATACTATGTACTACACTGTGCGTTTCTTATATTCTAAGTGTTTCAGGGCAACTCACTCATATACTATGTACTACACTGTGCGTTTCTTATATTCTAAGTTTTTCAGTGCAACTCACTCATATTCTATGTACTACACTGTGCGTTTCTTATATTCTAAGTTTTTCAGTGCAACTCACTCATATACTATGTACTACACTGTGCGTTTCTTATATTCTAAGTTTTTCAGTGCAACTCACTCATATACTATGTACTACACTGTGCATTTCTTATATTCTAAGTTTTTCAGTGCAACTCACTCATATACTATGTACTACACTGTGCGTTTCTTATATTCTAAGTTTTTCAGTGCAACTCACTCATATACTATGTACTACAATGTGCGTTTCTTATATTCTAAGTTTTTCAGTGCAACTCACTTATATACTATGTACTACACTGTGCGTTTCTTATATTATAAGTTTTTCAGTGCAACTCACTCATATACTATGTACTACACTGTGCATTTCTTATATTCTAAGTTTTTCAGTGCAACTCACTCATATACTATGTACTACACTGTGCGTTTCTTATATTCTAAGTTTTTCAGTGCAACTCACTCATATACTATGTACTACACTGTGCGTTTCTTATATTCTAAGTTTTTCAGTGCAACTCACTCATATACTATGTACTACACTGTGCGTTTCTTATATTCTAAGTTTTTCAGTGCAACTCACTCATATACTATGTACTACACTGTCCGTTTCTTAAATTCTAAGTTTTTCAGTGCAACTCACTCATATACTATGTACTACACTGAGCGTTTCTTATATTCTAAGTTTTTCAGTGCAACTCACTCATACTATGTACTACACTGTGCGTTTCTTATATTCTAAGTTTTTCAGTGCAACTCACTCATATACTATGTACTACACTGTGCGTTTCTTATATTCTAAGTTTTTCAGTGCAACTCACTCATATACTATGTACTACACTGTGCGTTTCTTATATTCTAAGTTTTTCAGTGCAACTCACTCATATACTATGTACTACACTGTCCGTTTCTTAAATTCTAAGTTTTTCAGTGCAACTCACTCATATACTATGTACTACACTGAGCGTTTCTTATATTCTAAGTTTTTCAGTGCAACTCACTCATATACTATGTACTACACTGTGCGTTTCTTATATTCTAAGTTTTTCAGTGCAACTCACTCATATACTATGTACTACACTGTACGTTTCTTATATTCTAAGTTTTTCAGTGCAACTCACTCATATACTATGTACTACACTGTGCGTTTCTTATATTCTAAGTTTTTCAGTGCAACTCACTCATATACTATGTACTACACTGTGCGTTTCTTATATTCTAAGTTTTTCAGTGCAACTCACTCATATACTATGTACTACACTGTGCGTTTCTTATATTCTAAGTTTTTCAGTGCAACTCACTCATATACTATGTACTACACTGTGCGTTTCTTATATTCTAAGTTTTTCAGTGCAACTCACTCATATACTATGTACTACACTGTGCATTTCGTGTAATGCGGGTTTTTCAGTAAATTCTAAGTTTTACAGTGCAACTCACTCATATACTATGTACTACACTGTCCGTTTCTTAAATTCTAAGTTTTTCAGTGCAACTCACTCATATACTATGCACTACACTGAGCGTTTCTTATATTCTAAGTTTTTCAGTGCAACTCACTCATATACTATGTACTACACTGTGCGTTTCTTATATTCTAAGTTTTTCAGTGCAACTCACTCATATACTATGTACTACACTGTACGTTTCTTATATTCTAAGTTTTTCAGTGCAACTCACTCATATACTATGTACTACACTGTGCGTTTCTTATATTCTAAGTTTTTCAGTGCAACTCACTCATATACTATGTACTACACTGTGCGTTTCTTATATTCTAAGTTTTTCAGTGCAACTCACTCATATACTATGTACTACACTGTCCGTTTCTTAAAATCTAAGTTTTTCAGTGCAACTCACTCATATACTATGTACTACACTGAGCGTTTCTTATATTCTAAGTTTTTCAGTGCAACTCAGTCATACTATGTACTACACTGTGCGTTTCTTATATTCTAAGTTTTTCAGTGCAACTCACTCATATACTATGTACTACACTGTGCGTTTCTTATATTCTAAGTTTTTCAGTGCAACTCACTCATATACTATGTACTACACTGTCCGTTTCTTAAATTCTAAGTTTTTCAGTGCAACTCACTCATATACTATGTACTACACTGAGCGTTTCTTATATTCTAAGTTTTTCAGTGCAACTCACTCATATACTATGTACTACACTGTGCGTTTCTTATATTCTAAGTTTTTCAGTGCAACTCACTCATATACTATGTACTACACTGTGCGTTTCTTATATTCTAAGTTTTTCAGTGCAACTCACTCATATACTATGTACTACACTGTGCGTTTCTTATATTCTAAGTTTTTCAGTGCAACTCACTCATATACTATGTACTACACTGTGCATTTCTTATATTCTAAGTTTTTCAGTGCAACTCACTCATATACTATGTACTACACTGTGCGTTTCTTATATTCTAAATTTTTCAGTGCAACTCACTCATATACTATGTACTACACTGTGCGTTTCTTATATTCTAAGTTTTTCAGTGCAACTCACTCATATACTATGTACTACACTGTGCGTTTCTTATATTCTAAGTTTTTCAGTGCAACTCACTCATATACTATGTACTACACTGTGCGTTTCTTATATTCTAAGTTTTTCAGGGCAACTCATTCATATACTATGTACTACACTGTGCGTTTCTTATATTCTAAGTTTTTCAGTGCAACTCACTCATATACTATGTACTACACTGTGCGTTTCTTATATTCTAAGTTTTTCAGGGCAACTCACTCATATACTATGTACTACACTGTGCGTTTCTTATATTCTAAGTGTTTCAGGGCAACTCACTCATATACTATGTACTACACTGTGCGTTTCTTATATTCTAAGTTTTTCAGTGCAACTCACTCATATTCTATGTACTACACTGTGCGTTTCTTATATTCTAAGTTTTTCAGTGCAACTCACTCATATACTATGTACTACACTGTGCGTTTCTTATATTCTAAGTTTTTCAGTGCAACTCACTCATATACTATGTACTACACTGTGCATTTCTTATATTCTAAGTTTTTCAGTGCAACTCACTCATATACTATGTACTACACTGTGCGTTTCTTATATTCTAAGTTTTTCAGTGCAACTCACTCATATACTATGTACTACAATGTGCGTTTCTTATATTCTAAGTTTTTCAGTGCAACTCACTCATATACTATGTACTACACTGTGCGTTTCTTATATTATAAGTTTTTCAGTGCAACTCACTCATATACTATGTACTACACTGTGCATTCTTATATTCTAAGTTTTTCAGTGCAACTCACTCATATACTATGTACTACACTGTGCGTTTCTTATATTCTAAGTTTTTCAGTGCAACTCACTCATATACTATGTACTACACTGTGCGTTTCTTATATTCTAAGTTTTTCAGTGCAACTCACTCATATACTATGTACTACACTGTGCGTTTCTTATATTCTAAGTTTTTCAGTGCAACTCACTCATATACTATGTACTACACTGTCCGTTTCTTAAATTCTAAGTTTTTCAGTGCAACTCACTCATATACTATGTACTACACTGAGCGTTTCTTATATTCTAAGTTTTTCAGTGCAACTCACTCATACTATGTACTACACTGTGCGTTTCTTATATTCTAAGTTTTTCAGTGCAACTCACTCATATACTATGTACTACACTGTGCGTTTCTTATATTCTAAGTTTTTCAGTGCAACTCACTCATATACTATGTACTACACTGTGCGTTTCTTATATTCTAAGTTTTTCAGTGCAACTCACTCATATACTATGTACTACACTGTCCGTTTCTTAAATTCTAAGTTTTTCAGTGCAACTCACTCATATACTATGTACTACACTGAGCGTTTCTTATATTCTAAGTTTTTCAGTGCAACTCACTCATATACTATGTACTACACTGTGCGTTTCTTATATTCTAAGTTTTTCAGTGCAACTCACTCATATACTATGTACTACACTGTACGTTTCTTATATTCTAAGTTTTTCAGTGCAACTCACTCATATACTATGTACTACACTGTGCGTTTCTTATATTCTAAGTTTTTCAGTGCAACTCACTCATATACTATGTACTACACTGTGCGTTTCTTATATTCTAAGTTTTTCAGTGCAACTCACTCATATACTATGTACTACACTGTGCGTTTCTTATATTCTAAGTTTTTCAGTGCAACTAACTCATATACTATGTACTACACTGTGCGTTTCTTATATTCTAAGTTTTTCAGTGCAACTCACTCATATACTATGTACTACACTGTGCATTTCGTGTAATGCGGGTTTTTCAGTAAATTCTAAGTTTTACAGTGCAACTCACTCATATACTATGTACTACACTGTCCGTTTCTTAAATTCAAAGTTTTTCAGTGCAACTCACTCATATACTATGCACTACACTGAGCGTTTCTTATATTCTAAGTTTTTCAGTGCAACTCACTCATATACTATGTACTACACTGTGCGTTTCTTATATTCTAAGTTTTTCAGTGCAACTCACTCATATACTATGTACTACACTGTACGTTTCTTATATTCTAAGTTTTTCAGTGCAACTCACTCATATACTATGTACTACACTGTGCGTTTCTTATATTCTAAGTTTTTCAGTGCAACTCACTCATATACTATGTACTACACTGTGCGTTTCTTATATTCTAAGTTTTTCAGTGCAACTCACTCATATACTATGTACTACACTGTGCGTTTCTTATATTCTAAGGTTTTCAGTGCAACTCACTCATATACTATGTACTACACTGTGCGTTTCTTATATTCTAAGTTTTTCAGTGCAACTCACTCATATACTATGTACTACAATGTGCATTTCGTGTAATGCGGGTTTTTCAGTAAATTCTAAGTTTTACAGTGCAACTCACTCATATACTATGTACTACACTGTGCGTTTCTTATATTCTAAGTTTTTCAGTGCAACTCACTCATATACTATGTACTACACTGTCCGATTCTTAAATTCTAAGTTTTTCAGTGAAACTCACTCATATACTATGTACTACACTGTGCGTTTCTTATATTCTAAGTTTTTCAGTGCAACTCACTCATATACTATGTACTACACTGTGCGTTTCTTATATTCTAAGTTTTTCAGTGCAACTCACTCATATACTATGTACTACACTGTGCGTTTCTTATATTCTAAGTTTTTCAGTGCAACTCACTCAGATACTATGTACTACACTGTGCGTTTCTTATATTCTAAGTTTTTCAGTGCAACTCACTCATATACTATGTACTACACTGTGCGTTTCTTATATTCTAAGTTTTTCAGTGCAACTCACTCATATACTATGTACTACACTGTGCGTTTCTTATATTCTAAGTTTTTCAGTGCAACTCACTCATATACTATGTACTACACTGTGCATTTCTTATATTCTAAGTTTTTCAGTGCAACTCACTCATATACTATGTACTACACTGTGCGTTTCTTATATTCTAAGTTTTTCAGTGCAACTCACTCATATACTATGTACTACACAGTCCGTTTCTTAAAATCTAAGTTTTTCAGTGCAACTCACTCATATACTATGTACTACACTGAGCGTTTCTTATATTCTAAGTTTTTCAGTGCAACTCACTCATACTATGTACTACACTGTGCGTTTCTTATATTCTAAGTTTTTCAGTGCAACTCACTCATATACTATGTACTACACTGTCCGTTTCTTAAATTCTAAGTTTTTCAGTGCAACTCACTCATATACTATGTACTACACTGAGCGTTTCTTATATTCTAAGTTTTTCAGTGCAACTCACTCATACTATGTACTACACTGTGCGTTTCTTATATTCTAAGTTTTTCAGTGCAACTCACTCATATACTATGTACTACACTGTGCGTTTCTTATATTCTAAGTTTTTCAGTGCAACTCACTCATATACTATGTACTACACTGTGCGTTTCTTATATTCTAAGTTTTTCAGTGCAACTCACTCATATACTATGTACTACACTGTCAGTTTCTTAAATTCTAAGTTTTTCAGTGCAACTCACTCATATACTATGTACTACACTGAGCGTTTCTTATATTCTAAGTTTTTCAGTGCAACTCACTCATATACTATGTACTACACTGTGCGTTTCTTATATTCTAAGTTTTTCAGTGCAACTCACTCATATACTATGTACTACACTGTACGTTTCTTATATTCTAAGTTTTTCAGTGCAACTCACTCATATACTATGTACTACACTGTGCGTTTCTTATATTCTAAGTTTTTCAGTGCAACTCACTCATATACTATGTACTACACTGTGCGTTTCTTATATTCTAAGTTTTTCAGTGCAACTCACTCATATACTATGTACTACACTGTGCGTTTCTTATATTCTAAGTTTTTCAGTGCAACTCACTCATATACTATGTACTACACTGTGCATTTCGTGTAATGCGGGTTTTTCAGTAAATTCTAAGTTTTACAGTGCAACTCACTCATATACTATGTACTACACTGTCCGTTTCTTAAATTCTAAGTTTTTCAGTGCAACTCACTCATATACTATGCACTACACTGAGCGTTTCTTATATTCTAAGTTTTTCAGTGCAACTCACTCATATACTATGTACTACACTGTGCGTTTCTTATATTCTAAGTTTTTCAGTGCAACTCACTCATATACTATGTACTACACTGTACGTTTCTTATATTCTAAGTTTTTCAGTGCAACTCACTCATATACTATGTACTACACTGTGCGTTTCTTATATTCTAAGTTTTTCAGTGCAACTCACTCATATACTATGTACTACACTGTGCGTTTCTTATATTCTAAGTTTTTCAGTGCAACTCACTCATATACTATGTACTACACTGTGCGTTTCTTATATTCTAAGTTTTTCAGTGCAACTCACTCATATACTATGTACTACACTGTGCGTTTCTTATATTCTAAGTTTTTCAGTGCAACTCACTCATATACTATGTACTACACTGTGCATTTCGTGTAATGCGGGTTTTTCAGTAAATTCTAAGTTTTACAGTGCAACTCACTCATATACTATGTACTACACTGTGCGTTTCTTATATTCTAAGTTTTTCAGTGCAACTCACTCATATACTATGTACTACACTGTCCGATTCTTAAATTCTAAGTTTTTCAGTGCAACTCACTCATATACTATGTACTACACTGTGCGTTTCTTATATTCTAAGTTTTTCAGTGCAACTCACTCATATACTATGTACTACACTGTGCGTTTCTTATATTCTAAGTTTTTCAGTGCAACTCACTCATATACTATGTACTACACTGTGCGTTTCTTATATTCTAAGTTTTTCAGTGCAACTCACTCAGATACTATGTACTACACTGTGCGTTTCTTATATTCTAAGTTTTTCAGTGCAACTCACTCATATACTATGTACTACACTGTGCGTTTCTTATATTCTAAGTTTTTCAGTGCAACTCACTCATATACTATGTACTACACTGTGCGTTTCTTATATTCTAAGTTTTTCAGTGCAACTCACTCATATACTATGTACTACACTGTGCATTTCTTATATTCTAAGTTTTTCAGTGCAACTCACTCATATACTATGTACTACACTGTGCGTTTCTTATATTCTAAGTTTTTCAGTGCAACTCACTCATATACTATGTACTACACTGTCCGTTTCTTAAAATCTAAGTTTTTCAGTGCAACTCACTCATATACTATGTACTACACTGAGCGTTTCTTATATTCTAAGTTTTTCAGTGCAACTCACTCATACTATGTACTACACTGTGCGTTTCTTATATTCTAAGTTTTTCAGTGCAACTCACTCATATACTATGTACTACACTGTCCGTTTCTTAAATTCTAAGTTTTTCAGTGCAACTCACTCATATACTATGTACTACACTGAGCGTTTCTTATATTCTGTTTTTCAGTGCAACTCACTCATATACTATGTACTACACTGTGCGTTTCTTATATTCTAAGTTTTTCAGTGCAACTCACTCATATACTATGTACTACACTGTACGTTTCTTATATTCTAAGTTTTTCAGTGCAACTCACTCATATACTATGTACTACACTGTGCGTTTCTTATATTCTAAGTTTTTCAGTGCAACTCACTCATATACTATGTACTACACTGTGCGTTTCTTATATTCTAAGTTTTTCAGTGCAACTCACTCATATACTATGTACTACACTGTGCGTTTCTTATATTCTAAGTTTTTCAGTGCAACTCACTCATATACTATGTACTACACTGTGCATTTCGTGTAATGCGGGTTTTTCAGTAAATTCTAAGTTTTACAGTGCAACTCACTCATATACTATGTACTACACTGTGCGTTTCTTATATTCTAAGTTTTTCAGTGCAACTCACTCATATACTATGTACTACACTGTCCGATTCTTAAATTCTAAGTTTTTCAGTGCAACTCACTCATATACTATGTACTACACTGTGCGTTTCTTATATTCTAAGTTTTTCAGTGCAACTCACTCATATACTATGTACTACACTGTGCGTTTCTTATATTCTAAGTTTTTCAGTGCAACTCACTCATATACTATGTACTACACTGTGCGTTTCTTATATTCTAAGTTTTTCAGTGCAACTCACTCATATACTATGTACTACACTGTGCGTTTCTTATATTCTAAGTTTTTCAGTGCAACTCACTCATATACTATGTACTACACTGTGCGTTTCTTATATTCTAAGTTTTTCAGTGCAACTCACTCATATACTATGTACTACACTGTGCATTTCGTGTAATGCGGGTTTTTCAGTAAATTCTAAGTTTTACAGTGCAACTCACTCATATACTATGTACTACACTGTGCGTTTCTTATATTCTAAGTTTTTCAGTGCAACTCACTCATATACTATGTACTACACTGTCCGATTCTTAAATTCTAAGTTTTTCAGTGCAACTCACTCATATACTATGTACTACACTGTGCGTTTCTTATATTCTAAGTTTTTCAGTGCAACTCACTCATATACTATGTACTACACTGTGCGTTTCTTATATTCTAAGTTTTTCAGTGCAACTCACTCATATACTATGTACTACACTGTGCGTTTCTTATATTCTAAGTTTTTCAGTGCAACTCACTCAGATACTATGTACTACACTGTGCGTTTCTTATATTCTAAGTTTTTCAGTGCAACTCACTCATATACTATGTACTACACTGTGCGTTTCTTATATTCTAAGTTTTTCAGTGCAACTCACTCATATACTATGTACTACACTGTGCGTTTCTTATATTCTAAGTTTTTCAGTGCAACTCACTCATATACTATGTACTACACTGTGCATTTCTTATATTCTAAGTTTTTCAGTGCAACTCACTCATATACTATGTACTACACTGTGCGTTTCTTATATTCTAAGTTTTTCAGTGCAACTCACTCATATACTATGTACTACACTGTCCGTTTCTTAAAATCTAAGTTTTTCAGTGCAACTCACTCATATACTATGTACTACACTGAGCGTTTCTTATATTCTAAGTTTTTCAGTGCAACTCACTCATACTATGTACTACACTGTGCGTTTCTTATATTCTAAGTTTTTCAGTGCAACTCACTCATATACTATGTACTACACTGTCCGTTTCTTAAATTCTAAGTTTTTCAGTGCAACTCACTCATATACTATGTACTACACTGAGCGTTTCTTATATTCTGTTTTTCAGTGCAACTCACTCATATACTATGTACTACACTGTGCGTTTCTTATATTCTAAGTTTTTCAGTGCAACTCACTCATATACTATGTACTACACTGTACGTTTCTTATATTCTAAGTTTTTCAGTGCAACTCACTCATATACTATGTACTACACTGTGCGTTTCTTATATTCTAAGTTTTTCAGTGCAACTCACTCATATACTATGTACTACACTGTGCGTTTCTTATATTCTAAGTTTTTCAGTGCAACTCACTCATATACTATGTACTACACTGTGCGTTTCTTATATTCTAAGTTTTTCAGTGCAACTCACTCATATACTATGTACTACACTGTGCATTTCGTGTAATGCGGGTTTTTCAGTAAATTCTAAGTTTTACAGTGCAACTCACTCATATACTATGTACTACACTGTGCGTTTCTTATATTCTAAGTTTTTCAGTGCAACTCACTCATATACTATGTACTACACTGTCCGATTCTTAAATTCTAAGTTTTTCAGTGCAACTCACTCATATACTATGTACTACACTGTGCGTTTCTTATATTCTAAGTTTTTCAGTGCAACTCACTCATATACTATGTACTACACTGTGCGTTTCTTATATTCTAAGTTTTTCAGTGCAACTCACTCATATACTATGTACTACACTGTGCGTTTCTTATATTCTAAGTTTTTCAGTGCAACTCACTCATATACTATGTACTACACTGTGCGTTTCTTATATTCTAAGTTTTTCAGTGCAACTCACTCATATACTATGTACTACACTGTGCGTTTCTTATATTCTAAGTTTTTCAGTGCAACTCACTCATATACTATGTACTACACTGTGCGTTTCTTATATTCTAAGTTTTTCAGTGCAACTCACTCATATACTATGTACTACACTGTGCGTTTCTTATATTCTAAGTTTTTCAGTGCAACTCACTCATATACTATGTACTACACTGTTTTCTTATATTCTAAGTTTTTCAGTGCAACTCACTCATATACTATGTACTACACTGTGCGTTTCTTATATTCTAAGTTTTTCAGTGCAACTCACTCATATACTATGTACTACACTGTGCGTTTCTTATATTCTAAGTTTTTCAGTGCAACTCACTCATATACTATGTACTACACTGTGCGTTTCTTATATTCTAAGTTTTTCAGTGCAACTCACTCATATACTATGTACTACACTGTGCGTTTCTTATATTCTAAGTTTTTCAGTGCAACTCACTCATATACTATGTACTACACTGTGCGTTTCTTATATTCTAAGTTTTTCAGTGCAACTCACTCATATACTATGTACTACACTGTGCGTTTCTTATATTCTAAGTTTTTCAGTGCAACTCACTCATATACTATGTACTACACTGTGCGTTTCTTATATTCTAAGTTTTTCAGTGCAACTCACTCATATACTATGTACTACACTGTGCGTTTCTTATATTCTAAGTTTTTCAGTGCAACTCACTCATATACTATGTACTACACTGTGCGTTTCTTATATTCTAAGTTTTTCAGTGCAACTCACTCATATACTATGTACTACACTGTGCGTTTCTTATATTCTAAGTTTTTCAGTGCAACTCACTCATATACTATGTACTACACTGTGCGTTTCTTATATTCTAAGTTTTTCAGTGCAACTCACTCATATACTATGTACTACACTGTGCGTTTCTTATATTCTAAGTTTTTCAGTGCAACTCACTCATATACTATGTACTACACTGTGCGTTTCTTATATTCTAAGTTTTTCAGTGCAACTCACTCATATACTATGTACTACACTGTGCGTTTCTTATATTCTAAGTTTTTCAGTGCAACTCACTCATATACTATGTACTACACTGTGCGTTTCTTATATTCTAAGTTTTTCAGTGCAACTCACTCATATACTATGTACTACACTGTGCGTTTCTTATATTCTAAGTTTTTCAGTGCAACTCACTCATATACTATGTACTACACTGTGCGTTTCTTATATTCTAAGTTTTTCAGTGCAACTCACTCATATACTATGTACTACACTGTGCGTTTCTTATATTCTAAGTTTTTCAGTGCAACTCACTCATATACTATGTACTACACTGTGCGTTTCTTATATTCTAAGTTTTTCAGTGCAACTCACTCATATACTATGTACTACACTGTGCGTTTCTTATATTCTAAGTTTTTCAGTGCAACTCACTCATATACTATGTACTACACTGTGCGTTTCTTATATTCTAAGTTTTTCAGTGCAACTCACTCATATACTATGTACTACACTGTGCGTTTCTTATATTCTAAGTTTTTCAGTGCAACTCACTCATATACTATGTACTACACTGTGCGTTTCTTATATTCTAAGTTTTTCAGTGCAACTCACTCATATACTATGTACTACACTGTGCGTTTCTTATATTCTAAGTTTTTCAGTGCAACTCACTCATATACTATGTACTACACTGTGCGTTTCTTATATTCTAAGTTTTTCAGTGCAACTCACTCATATACTATGTACTACACTGTGCGTTTCTTATATTCTAAGTTTTTCAGTGCAACTCACTCATATACTATGTACTACACTGTGCGTTTCTTATATTCTAAGTTTTTCAGTGCAACTCACTCATATACTATGTACTACACTGTGCGTTTCTTATATTCTAAGTTTTTCAGTGCAACTCACTCATATACTATGTACTACACTGTGCGTTTCTTATATTCTAAGTTTTTCAGTGCAACTCACTCATATACTATGTACTACACTGTGCGTTTCTTATATTCTAAGTTTTTCAGTGCAACTCACTCATATACTATGTACTACACTGTGCGTTTCTTATATTCTAAGTTTTTCAGTGCAACTCACTCATATACTATGTACTACACTGTGCGTTTCTTATATTCTAAGTTTTTCAGTGCAACTCACTCATATACTATGTACTACACTGTGCGTTTCTTATATTCTAAGTTTTTCAGTGCAACTCACTCATATACTATGTACTACACTGTGCGTTTCTTATATTCTAAGTTTTTCAGTGCAACTCACTCATATACTATGTACTACACTGTGCGTTTCTTATATTCTAAGTTTTTCAGTGCAACTCACTCATATACTATGTACTACACTGTGCGTTTCTTATATTCTAAGTTTTTCAGTGCAACTCACTCATATACTATGTACTACACTGTGCGTTTCTTATATTCTAAGTTTTTCAGTGCAACTCACTCATATACTATGTACTACACTGTGCGTTTCTTATATTCTAAGTTTTTCAGTGCAACTCACTCATATACTATGTACTACACTGTGCGTTTCTTATATTCTAAGTTTTTCAGTGCAACTCACTCATATACTATGTACTACACTGTGCGTTTCTTATATTCTAAGTTTTTCAGTGCAACTCACTCATATACTATGTACTACACTGTGCGTTTCTTATATTCTAAGTTTTTCAGTGCAACTCACTCATATACTATGTACTACACTGTGCGTTTCTTATATTCTAAGTTTTTCAGTGCAACTCACTCATATACTATGTACTACACTGTGCGTTTCTTATATTCTAAGTTTTTCAGTGCAACTCACTCATATACTATGTACTACACTGTGCGTTTCTTATATTCTAAGTTTTTCAGTGCAACTCACTCATATACTATGTACTACACTGTGCGTTTCTTATATTCTAAGTTTTTCAGTGCAACTCACTCATATACTATGTACTACACTGTGCGTTTCTTATATTCTAAGTTTTTCAGTGCAACTCACTCATATACTATGTACTACACTGTGCGTTTCTTATATTCTAAGTTTTTCAGTGCAACTCACTCATATACTATGTACTACACTGTGCGTTTCTTATATTCTAAGTTTTTCAGTGCAACTCACTCATATACTATGTACTACACTGTGCGTTTCTTATATTCTAAGTTTTTCAGTGCAACTCACTCATATACTATGTACTACACTGTGCGTTTCTTATATTCTAAGTTTTTCAGTGCAACTCACTCATATACTATGTACTACACTGTGCGTTTCTTATATTCTAAGTTTTTCAGTGCAACTCACTCATATACTATGTACTACACTGTGCGTTTCTTATATTCTAAGTTTTTCAGTGCAACTCACTCATATACTATGTACTACACTGTGCGTTTCTTATATTCTAAGTTTTTCAGTGCAACTCACTCATATACTATGTACTACACTGTGCGTTTCTTATATTCTAAGTTTTTCAGTGCAACTCACTCATATACTATGTACTACACTGTGCGTTTCTTATATTCTAAGTTTTTCAGTGCAACTCACTCATATACTATGTACTACACTGTGCGTTTCTTATATTCTAAGTTTTTCAGTGCAACTCACTCATATACTATGTACTACACTGTGCGTTTCTTATATTCTAAGTTTTTCAGTGCAACTCACTCATATACTATGTACTACACTGTGCGTTTCTTATATTCTAAGTTTTTCAGTGCAACTCACTCATATACTATGTACTACACTGTGCGTTTCTTATATTCTAAGTTTTTCAGTGCAACTCACTCATATACTATGTACTACACTGTGCGTTTCTTATATTCTAAGTTTTTCAGTGCAACTCACTCATATACTATGTACTACACTGTGCGTTTCTTATATTCTAAGTTTTTCAGTGCAACTCACTCATATACTATGTACTACACTGTGCGTTTCTTATATTCTAAGTTTTTCAGTGCAACTCACTCATATACTATGTACTACACTGTGCGTTTCTTATATTCTAAGTTTTTCAGTGCAACTCACTCATATACTATGTACTACACTGTGCGTTTCTTATATTCTAAGTTTTTCAGTGCAACTCACTCATATACTATGTACTACACTGTGCGTTTCTTATATTCTAAGTTAGTGCAACTCACTCATATACTATGTACTACACTGTGCGTTTCTTATATTCTAAGTTTTTCAGTGCAACTCACTCATATACTATGTACTACACTGTGCGTTTCTTATATTCTAAGTTTTTCAGTGCAACTCACTCATATACTATGTACTACACTGTGCGTTTCTTATATTCTAAGTTTTTCAGTGCAACTCACTCATATACTATGTACTACACTGTGCGTATGTCTTAGTATTCTAAGTTTTTCAGTGCAACTCACTCATATACTATGTACTACACTGTGCGTTTCTTATATTCTAAGTTTTTCAGTGCAACTCACTCATATACTATGTACTACACTGTGCGTTTCTTATATTCTAAGTTTTTCAGTGCAACTCACTCATATACTATGTACTACACTGTGCGTTTCTTATATTCTAAGTTTTTCAGTGCAACTCACTCATATACTATGTACTACACTGTGCGTTTCTTATATTCTAAGTTTTTCAGTGCAACTCACTCATATACTATGTACTACACTGTGCGTTTCTTATATTCTAAGTTTTTCAGTGCAACTCACTCATATACTATGTACTACACTGTGCGTTTCTTATATTCTAAGTTTTTCAGTGCAACTCACTCATATACTATGTACTACACTGTGCGTTTCTTATATTCTAAGTTTTTCAGTGCAACTCACTCATATACTATGTACTACACTGTGCGTTTCTTATATTCTAAGTTTTTCAGTGCAACTCACTCATATACTATGTACTACACTGTGCGTTTCTTATATTCTAAGTTTTTCAGTGCAACTCACTCATATACTATGTACTACACTGTGCGTTTCTTATATTCTAAGTTTTTCAGTGCAACTCACTCATATACTATGTACTACACTGTGCGTTTCTTATATTCTAAGTTTTTCAGTGCAACTCACTCATATACTATGTACTACACTGTGCGTTTCTTATATTCTAAGTTTTTCAGTGCAACTCACTCATATACTATGTACTACACTGTGCGTTTCTTATATTCTAAGTTTTTCAGTGCAACTCACTCATATACTATGTACTACACTGTGCGTTTCTTATATTCTAAGTTTTTCAGTGCAACTCACTCATATACTATGTACTACACTGTGCGTTTCTTATATTCTAAGTTTTTCAGTGCAACTCACTCATATACTATGTACTACACTGTGCGTTTCTTATATTCTAAGTTTTTCAGTGCAACTCACTCATATACTATGTACTACACTGTGCGTTTCTTATATTCTAAGTTTTTCAGTGCAACTCACTCATATACTATGTACTACACTGTGCGTTTCTTATATTCTAAGTTTTTCAGTGCAACTCACTCATATACTATGTACTACACTGTGCGTTTCTTATATTCTAAGTTTTTCAGTGCAACTCACTCATATACTATGTACTACACTGTGCGTTTCTTATATTCTAAGTTTTTCAGTGCAACTCACTCATATACTATGTACTACACTGTGCGTTTCTTATATTCTAAGTTTTTCAGTGCAACTCACTCATATACTATGTACTACACTGTGCCGTTTCTTCATAAATTCTAAGTTTTTCAGTGCAACTCACTCATATACTATGTACTACACTGTGCGTTTCTTATATTCTAAGTTTTTCAGTGCAACTCACTCATATACTATGTACTACACTGTGCGTTTCTTATATTCTAAGTTTTTCAGTGCAACTCACTCATATACTATGTACTACACTGTGCGTTTCTTATATTCTAAGTTTTTCAGTGCAACTCACTCATATACTATGTACTACACTGTGCGTTTCTTATATTCTAAGTTTTTCAGTGCAACTCACTCATATACTATGTACTACACTGTGCGTTTCTTATATTCTAAGTTTTTCAGTGCAACTCACTCATATACTATGTACTACACGGTGCGTTTCTTATATTCTAAGTTTTTCAGTGCAACTCACTCATATACTATGTACTACACGGTGCGTTTCTTATATTCTAAGTTTTACTATGTACTACACTGTGCGTTTCTTATATTCTAAGTTTTTCAGTGCAACTCACTCATATACTATGTACTACACTGTGCGTTTCTTATATTCTAAGTTTTTCAGTGCAACTCACTCATATACTATGTACTACACTGTGCGTTTCTTATATTCTAAGTTTTTCAGTGCAACTCACTCATATACTATGTACTACACTGTGCGTTTCTTATATTCTAAGTTTTTCAGTGCAACTCACTCATATACTATGTACTACACTGTGCGTTTCTTATATTCTAAGTTTTTCAGTGCAACTCACTCATATACTATGTACTACACTGTGCGTTTCTTATATTCTAAGTTTTTCAGTGCAACTCACTCATATACTATGTACTACACTGTGCGTTTCTTATATTCTAAGTTTTTCAGTGCAACTCACTCATATACTATGTACTACACTGTGCGTTTCTTATATTCTAAGTTTTTCAGTGCAACTCACTCATATACTATGTACTACACTGTGCGTTTCTTATATTCTAAGTTTTTCAGTGCAACTCACTCATATACTATGTACTACACTGTGCGTTTCTTATATTCTAAGTTTTTCAGTGCAACTCACTCATATACTATGTACTACACTGTGCGTTTCTTATATTCTAAGTTTTTCAGTGCAACTCACTCATATACTATGTACTACACTGTGCGTTTCTTATATTCTAAGTTTTTCAGTGCAACTCACTCATATACTATGTACTACACTGTGCGTTTCTTATATTCTAAGTTTTTCAGTGCAACTCACTCATATACTATGTACTACACTGTGCGTTTCTTATATTCTAAGTTTTTCAGTGCAACTCACTCATATACTATGTACTACACTGTGCGTTTCTTATATTCTAAGTTTTTCAGTGCAACTCACTCATATACTATGTACTACACTGTGCGTTTCTTATATTCTAAGTTTTTCAGTGCAACTCACTCATATACTATGTACTACACTGTGCGTTTCTTATATTCTAAGTTTTTCAGTGCAACTCACTCATATACTATGTACTACACTGTGCGTTTCTTATATTCTAAGTTTTTCAGTGCAACTCACTCATATACTATGTACTACACTGTGCGTTTCTTATATTCTAAGTTTTTCAGTGCAACTCACTCATATACTATGTACTACACTGTGCGTTTCTTATATTCTAAGTTTTTCAGTGCAACTCACTCATATACTATGTACTACACTGTGCGTTTCTTATATTCTAAGTTTTTCAGTGCAACTCACTCATATACTATGTACTACACTGTGCGTTTCTTATATTCTAAGTTTTTCAGTGCAACTCACTCATATACTATGTACTACACTGTGCGTTTCTTATATTCTAAGTTTTTCAGTGCAACTCACTCATATACTATGTACTACACTGTGCGTTTCTTATATTCTAAGTTTTTCAGTGCAACTCACTCATATACTATGTACTACACTGTGCGTTTCTTATATTCTAAGTTTTTCAGTGCAACTCACTCATATACTATGTACTACACTGTGCGTTTCTTATATTCTAAGTTTTTCAGTGCAACTCACTCATATACTATGTACTACACTGTGCGTTTCTTATATTCTAAGTTTTTCAGTGCAACTCACTCATATACTATGTACTACACTGTGCGTTTCTTATATTCTAAGTTTTTCAGTGCAACTCACTCATATACTATGTACTACACTGTGCGTTTCTTATATTCTAAGTTTTTCAGTGCAACTCACTCATATACTATGTACTACACTGTGCGTTTCTTATATTCTAAGTTTTTCAGTGCAACTCACTCATATACTATGTACTACACTGTGCGTTTCTTATATTCTAAGTTTTTCAGTGCAACTCACTCATATACTATGTACTACACTGTGCGTTTCTTATATTCTAAGTTTTTCAGTGCAACTCACTCATATACTATGTACTACACTGTGCGTTTCTTATATTCTAAGTTTTTCAGTGCAACTCACTCATATACTATGTACTACACTGTGCGTTTCTTATATTCTAAGTTTTTCAGTGCAACTCACTCATATACTATGTACTACACTGTGCGTTTCTTATATTCTAAGTTTTTCAGTGCAACTCACTCATATACTATGTACTACACTGTGCGTTTCTTATATTCTAAGTTTTTCAGTGCAACTCACTCATATACTATGTACTACACTGTGCGTTTCTTATATTCTAAGTTTTTCAGTGCAACTCACTCATATACTATGTACTACACTGTGCGTTTCTTATATTCTAAGTTTTTCAGTGCAACTCACTCATATACTATGTACTACACTGTGCGTTTCTTATATTCTAAGTTTTTCAGTGCAACTCACTCATATACTATGTACTACACTGTGCGTTTCTTATATTCTAAGTTTTTCAGTGCAACTCACTCATATACTATGTACTACACTGTGCGTTTCTTATATTCTAAGTTTTTCAGTGCAACTCACTCATATACTATGTACTACACTGTGCGTTTCTTATATTCTAAGTTTTTCAGTGCAACTCACTCATATACTATGTACTACACTGTGCGTTTCTTATATTCTAAGTTTTTCAGTGCAACTCACTCATATACTATGTACTACACTGTGCGTTTCTTATATTCTAAGTTTTTCAGTGCAACTCACTCATATACTATGTACTACACTGTGCGTTTCTTATATTCTAAGTTTTTCAGTGCAACTCACTCATATACTATGTACTACACTGTGCGTTTCTTATATTCTAAGTTTTTCAGTGCAACTCACTCATATACTATGTACTACACTGTGCGTTTCTTATATTCTAAGTTTTTCAGTGCAACTCACTCATATACTATGTACTACACTGTGCGTTTCTTATATTCTAAGTTTTTCAGTGCAACTCACTCATATACTATGTACTACACTGTGCGTTTCTTATATTCTAAGTTTTTCAGTGCAACTCACTCATATACTATGTACTACACTGTGCGTTTCTTATATTCTAAGTTTTTCAGTGCAACTCACTCATATACTATGTACTACACTGTGCGTTTCTTATATTCTAAGTTTTTCAGTGCAACTCACTCATATACTATGTACTACACTGTGCGTTTCTTATATTCTAAGTTTTTCAGTGCAACTCACTCATATACTATGTACTACACTGTGCGTTTCTTATATTCTAAGTTTTTCAGTGCAACTCACTCATATACTATGTACTACACTGTGCGTTTCTTATATTCTAAGTTTTTCAGTGCAACTCACTCATATACTATGTACTACACTGTGCGTTTCTTATATTCTAAGTTTTTCAGTGCAACTCACTCATATACTATGTACTACACTGTGCGTTTCTTATATTCTAAGTTTTTCAGTGCAACTCACTCATATACTATGTACTACACTGTGCGTTTCTTATATTCTAAGTTTTTCAGTGCAACTCACTCATATACTATGTACTACACTGTGCGTTTCTTATATTCTAAGTTTTTCAGTGCAACTCACTCATATACTATGTACTACACTGTGCGTTTCTTATATTCTAAGTTTTTCAGTGCAACTCACTCATATACTATGTACTACACTGTGCGTTTCTTATATTCTAAGTTTTTCAGTGCAACTCACTCATATACTATGTACTACACTGTGCGTTTCTTATATTCTAAGTTTTTCAGTGCAACTCACTCATATACTATGTACTACACTGTGCGTTTCTTATATTCTAAGTTTTTCAGTGCAACTCACTCATATACTATGTACTACACTGTGCGTTTCTTATATTCTAAGTTTTTCAGTGCAACTCACTCATATACTATGTACTACACTGTGCGTTTCTTATATTCTAAGTTTTTCAGTGCAACTCACTCATATACTATGTACTACACTGTGCGTTTCTTATATTCTAAGTTTTTCAGTGCAACTCACTCATATACTATGTACTACACTGTGCGTTTCTTATATTCTAAGTTTTTCAGTGCAACTCACTCATATACTATGTACTACACTGTGCGTTTCTTATATTCTAAGTTTTTCAGTGCAACTCACTCATATACTATGTACTAC
Organism: Mus caroli; assembly: GCF_978045245.1. Classification (NCBI taxonomy): domain Eukaryota; kingdom Metazoa; phylum Chordata; class Mammalia; order Rodentia; family Muridae; genus Mus; species Mus caroli. The sequence goes on from NW_028227345.1 coordinate 493,967, forward strand.
ACTGTGCGTTTCTTATATTCTAAGTTTTTCAGTGCAACTCACTCATATACTATGTACTACACTGTGCGTTTCTTATATTCTAAGTTTTTCAGTGCAACTCACTCATATACTATGTACTACACTGTGCGTTTCTTATATTCTAAGTTTTTCAGTGCAACTCACTCATATACTATGTACTACACTGTGCGTTTCTTATATTCTAAGTTTTTCAGTGCAACTCACTCATATACTATGTACTACACTGTGCGTTTCTTATATTCTAAGTTTTTCAGTGCAACTCACTCATATACTATGTACTACACTGTGCGTTTCTTATATTCTAAGTTTTTCAGTGCAACTCACTCATATACTATGTACTACACTGTGCGTTTCTTATATTCTAAGTTTTTCAGTGCAACTCACTCATATACTATGTACTACACTGTGCGTTTCTTATATTCTAAGTTTTTCAGTGCAACTCACTCATATACTATGTACTACACTGTGCGTTTCTTATATTCTAAGTTTTTCAGTGCAACTCACTCATATACTATGTACTACACTGTGCGTTTCTTATATTCTAAGTTTTTCAGTGCAACTCACTCATATACTATGTACTACACTGTGCGTTTCTTATATTCTAAGTTTTTCAGTGCAACTCACTCATATACTATGTACTACACTGTGCGTTTCTTATATTCTAAGTTTTTCAGTGCAACTCACTCATATACTATGTACTACACTGTGCGTTTCTTATATTCTAAGTTTTTCAGTGCAACTCACTCATATACTATGTACTACACTGTGCGTTTCTTATATTCTAAGTTTTTCAGTGCAACTCACTCATATACTATGTACTACACTGTGCGTTTCTTATATTCTAAGTTTTTCAGTGCAACTCACTCATATACTATGTACTACACTGTGCGTTTCTTATATTCTAAGTTTTTCAGTGCAACTCACTCATATACTATGTACTACACTGTGCGTTTCTTATATTCTAAGTTTTTCAGTGCAACTCACTCATATACTATGTACTACACTGTGCGTTTCTTATATTCTAAGTTTTTCAGTGCAACTCACTCATATACTATGTACTACACTGTGCGTTTCTTATATTCTAAGTTTTTCAGTGCAACTCACTCATATACTATGTACTACACTGTGCGTTTCTTATATTCTAAGTTTTTCAGTGCAACTCACTCATATACTATGTACTACACTGTGCGTTTCTTATATTCTAAGTTTTTCAGTGCAACTCACTCATATACTATGTACTACACTGTGCGTTTCTTATATTCTAAGTTTTTCAGTGCAACTCACTCATATACTATGTACTACACTGTGCGTTTCTTATATTCTAAGTTTTTCAGTGCAACTCACTCATATACTATGTACTACACTGTGCGTTTCTTATATTCTAAGTTTTTCAGTGCAACTCACTCATATACTATGTACTACACTGTGCGTTTCTTATATTCTAAGTTTTTCAGTGCAACTCACTCATATACTATGTACTACACTGTGCGTTTCTTATATTCTAAGTTTTTCAGTGCAACTCACTCATATACTATGTACTACACTGTGCGTTTCTTATATTCTAAGTTTTTCAGTGCAACTCACTCATATACTATGTACTACACTGTGCGTTTCTTATATTCTAAGTTTTTCAGTGCAACTCACTCATATACTATGTACTACACTGTGCGTTTCTTATATTCTAAGTTTTTCAGTGCAACTCACTCATATACTATGTACTACACTGTGCGTTTCTTATATTCTAAGTTTTTCAGTGCAACTCACTCATATACTATGTACTACACTGTGCGTTTCTTATATTCTAAGTTTTTCAGTGCAACTCACTCATATACTATGTACTACACTGTGCGTTTCTTATATTCTAAGTTTTTCAGTGCAACTCACTCATATACTATGTACTACACTGTGCGTTTCTTATATTCTAAGTTTTTCAGTGCAACTCACTCATATACTATGTACTACACTGTGCGTTTCTTATATTCTAAGTTTTTCAGTGCAACTCACTCATATACTATGTACTACACTGTGCGTTTCTTATATTCTAAGTTTTTCAGTGCAACTCACTCATATACTATGTACTACACTGTGCGTTTCTTATATTCTAAGTTTTTCAGTGCAACTCACTCATATACTATGTACTACACTGTGCGTTTCTTATATTCTAAGTTTTTCAGTGCAACTCACTCATATACTATGTACTACACTGTGCGTTTCTTATATTCTAAGTTTTTCAGTGCAACTCACTCATATACTATGTACTACACTGTGCGTTTCTTATATTCTAAGTTTTTCAGTGCAACTCACTCATATACTATGTACTACACTGTGCGTTTCTTATATTCTAAGTTTTTCAGTGCAACTCACTCATATACTATGTACTACACTGTGCGTTTCTTATATTCTAAGTTTTTCAGTGCAACTCACTCATATACTATGTACTACACTGTGCGTTTCTTATATTCTAAGTTTTTCAGTGCAACTCACTCATATACTATGTACTACACTGTGCGTTTCTTATATTCTAAGTTTTTCAGTGCAACTCACTCATATACTATGTACTACACTGTGCGTTTCTTATATTCTAAGTTTTTCAGTGCAACTCACTCATATACTATGTACTACACTGTGCGTTTCTTATATTCTAAGTTTTTCAGTGCAACTCACTCATATACTATGTACTACACTGTGCGTTTCTTATATTCTAAGTTTTTCAGTGCAACTCACTCATATACTATGTACTACACTGTGCGTTTCTTATATTCTAAGTTTTTCAGTGCAACTCACTCATATACTATGTACTACACTGTGCGTTTCTTATATTCTAAGTTTTTCAGTGCAACTCACTCATATACTATGTACTACACTGTGCGTTTCTTATATTCTAAGTTTTTCAGTGCAACTCACTCATATACTATGTACTACACTGTGCGTTTCTTATATTCTAAGTTTTTCAGTGCAACTCACTCATATACTATGTACTACACTGTGCGTTTCTTATATTCTAAGTTTTTCAGTGCAACTCACTCATATACTATGTACTACACTGTGCGTTTCTTATATTCTAAGTTTTTCAGTGCAACTCACTCATATACTATGTACTACACTGTGCGTTTCTTATATTCTAAGTTTTTCAGTGCAACTCACTCATATACTATGTACTACACTGTGCGTTTCTTATATTCTAAGTTTTTCAGTGCAACTCACTCATATACTATGTACTACACTGTGCGTTTCTTATATTCTAAGTTTTTCAGTGCAACTCACTCATATACTATGTACTACACTGTGCGTTTCTTATATTCTAAGTTTTTCAGTGCAACTCACTCATATACTATGTACTACACTGTGCGTTTCTTATATTCTAAGTTTTTCAGTGCAACTCACTCATATACTATGTACTACACTGTGCGTTTCTTATATTCTAAGTTTTTCAGTGCAACTCACTCATATACTATGTACTACACTGTGCGTTTCTTATATTCTAAGTTTTTCAGTGCAACTCACTCATATACTATGTACTACACTGTGCGTTTCTTATATTCTAAGTTTTTCAGTGCAACTCACTCATATACTATGTACTACACTGTGCGTTTCTTATATTCTAAGTTTTTCAGTGCAACTCACTCATATACTATGTACTACACTGTGCGTTTCTTATATTCTAAGTTTTTCAGTGCAACTCACTCATATACTATGTACTACACTGTGCGTTTCTTATATTCTAAGTTTTTCAGTGCAACTCACTCATATACTATGTACTACACTGTGCGTTTCTTATATTCTAAGTTTTTCAGTGCAACTCACTCATATACTATGTACTACACTGTGCGTTTCTTATATTCTAAGTTTTTCAGTGCAACTCACTCATATACTATGTACTACACTGTGCGTTTCTTATATTCTAAGTTTTTCAGTGCAACTCACTCATATACTATGTACTACACTGTGCGTTTCTTATATTCTAAGTTTTTCAGTGCAACTCACTCATATACTATGTACTACACTGTGCGTTTCTTATATTCTAAGTTTTTCAGTGCAACTCACTCATATACTATGTACTACACTGTGCGTTTCTTATATTCTAAGTTTTTCAGTGCAACTCACTCATATACTATGTACTACACTGTGCGTTTCTTATATTCTAAGTTTTTCAGTGCAACTCACTCATATACTATGTACTACACTGTGCGTTTCTTATATTCTAAGTTTTTCAGTGCAACTCACTCATATACTATGTACTACACTGTGCGTTTCTTATATTCTAAGTTTTTCAGTGCAACTCACTCATATACTATGTACTACACTGTGCGTTTCTTATATTCTAAGTTTTTCAGTGCAACTCACTCATATACTATGTACTACACTGTGCGTTTCTTATATTCTAAGTTTTTCAGTGCAACTCACTCATATACTATGTACTACACTGTGCGTTTCTTATATTCTAAGTTTTTCAGTGCAACTCACTCATATACTATGTACTACACTGTGCGTTTCTTATATTCTAAGTTTTTCAGTGCAACTCACTCATATACTATGTACTACACTGTGCGTTTCTTATATTCTAAGTTTTTCAGTGCAACTCACTCATATACTATGTACTACACTGTGCGTTTCTTATATTCTAAGTTTTTCAGTGCAACTCACTCATATACTATGTACTACACTGTGCGTTTCTTATATTCTAAGTTTTTCAGTGCAACTCACTCATATACTATGTACTACACTGTGCGTTTCTTATATTCTAAGTTTTTCAGTGCAACTCACTCATATACTATGTACTACACTGTGCGTTTCTTATATTCTAAGTTTTTCAGTGCAACTCACTCATATACTATGTACTACACTGTGCGTTTCTTATATTCTAAGTTTTTCAGTGCAACTCACTCATATACTATGTACTACACTGTGCGTTTCTTATATTCTAAGTTTTTCAGTGCAACTCACTCATATACTATGTACTACACTGTGCGTTTCTTATATTCTAAGTTTTTCAGTGCAACTCACTCATATACTATGTACTACACTGTGCGTTTCTTATATTCTAAGTTTTTCAGTGCAACTCACTCATATACTATGTACTACACTGTGCGTTTCTTATATTCTAAGTTTTTCAGTGCAACTCACTCATATACTATGTACTACACTGTGCGTTTCTTATATTCTAAGTTTTTCAGTGCAACTCACTCATATACTATGTACTACACTGTGCGTTTCTTATATTCTAAGTTTTTCAGTGCAACTCACTCATATACTATGTACTACACTGTGCGTTTCTTATATTCTAAGTTTTTCAGTGCAACTCACTCATATACTATGTACTACACTGTGCGTTTCTTATATTCTAAGTTTTTCAGTGCAACTCACTCATATACTATGTACTACACTGTGCGTTTCTTATATTCTAAGTTTTTCAGTGCAACTCACTCATATACTATGTACTACACTGTGCGTTTCTTATATTCTAAGTTTTTCAGTGCAACTCACTCATATACTATGTACTACACTGTGCGTTTCTTATATTCTAAGTTTTTCAGTGCAACTCACTCATATACTATGTACTACACTGTGCGTTTCTTATATTCTAAGTTTTTCAGTGCAACTCACTCATATACTATGTACTACACTGTGCGTTTCTTATATTCTAAGTTTTTCAGTGCAACTCACTCATATACTATGTACTACACTGTGCGTTTCTTATATTCTAAGTTTTTCAGTGCAACTCACTCATATACTATGTACTACACTGTGCGTTTCTTATATTCTAAGTTTTTCAGTGCAACTCACTCATATACTATGTACTACACTGTGCGTTTCTTATATTCTAAGTTTTTCAGTGCAACTCACTCATATACTATGTACTACACTGTGCGTTTCTTATATTCTAAGTTTTTCAGTGCAACTCACTCATATACTATGTACTACACTGTGCGTTTCTTATATTCTAAGTTTTTCAGTGCAACTCACTCATATACTATGTACTACACTGTGCGTTTCTTATATTCTAAGTTTTTCAGTGCAACTCACTCATATACTATGTACTACACTGTGCGTTTCTTATATTCTAAGTTTTTCAGTGCAACTCACTCATATACTATGTACTACACTGTGCGTTTCTTATATTCTAAGTTTTTCAGTGCAACTCACTCATATACTATGTACTACACTGTGCGTTTCTTATATTCTAAGTTTTTCAGTGCAACTCACTCATATACTATGTACTACACTGTGCGTTTCTTATATTCTAAGTTTTTCAGTGCAACTCACTCATATACTATGTACTACACTGTGCGTTTCTTATATTCTAAGTTTTTCAGTGCAACTCACTCATATACTATGTACTACACTGTGCGTTTCTTATATTCTAAGTTTTTCAGTGCAACTCACTCATATACTATGTACTACACTGTGCGTTTCTTATATTCTAAGTTTTTCAGTGCAACTCACTCATATACTATGTACTACACTGTGCGTTTCTTATATTCTAAGTTTTTCAGTGCAACTCACTCATATACTATGTACTACACTGTGCGTTTCTTATATTCTAAGTTTTTCAGTGCAACTCACTCATATACTATGTACTACACTGTGCGTTTCTTATATTCTAAGTTTTTCAGTGCAACTCACTCATATACTATGTACTACACTGTGCGTTTCTTATATTCTAAGTTTTTCAGTGCAACTCACTCATATACTATGTACTACACTGTGCGTTTCTTATATTCTAAGTTTTTCAGTGCAACTCACTCATATACTATGTACTACACTGTGCGTTTCTTATATTCTAAGTTTTTCAGTGCAACTCACTCATATACTATGTACTACACTGTGCGTTTCTTATATTCTAAGTTTTTCAGTGCAACTCACTCATATACTATGTACTACACTGTGCGTTTCTTATATTCTAAGTTTTTCAGTGCAACTCACTCATATACTATGTACTACACTGTGCGTTTCTTATATTCTAAGTTTTTCAGTGCAACTCACTCATATACTATGTACTACACTGTGCGTTTCTTATATTCTAAGTTTTTCAGTGCAACTCACTCATATACTATGTACTACACTGTGCGTTTCTTATATTCTAAGTTTTTCAGTGCAACTCACTCATATACTATGTACTACACTGTGCGTTTCTTATATTCTAAGTTTTTCAGTGCAACTCACTCATATACTATGTACTACACTGTGCGTTTCTTATATTCTAAGTTTTTCAGTGCAACTCACTCATATACTATGTACTACACTGTGCGTTTCTTATATTCTAAGTTTTTCAGTGCAACTCACTCATATACTATGTACTACACTGTGCGTTTCTTATATTCTAAGTTTTTCAGTGCAACTCACTCATATACTATGTACTACACTGTGCGTTTCTTATATTCTAAGTTTTTCAGTGCAACTCACTCATATACTATGTACTACACTGTGCGTTTCTTATATTCTAAGTTTTTCAGTGCAACTCACTCATATACTATGTACTACACTGTGCGTTTCTTATATTCTAAGTTTTTCAGTGCAACTCACTCATATACTATGTACTACACTGTGCGTTTCTTATATTCTAAGTTTTTCAGTGCAACTCACTCATATACTATGTACTACACTGTGCGTTTCTTATATTCTAAGTTTTTCAGTGCAACTCACTCATATACTATGTACTACACTGTGCGTTTCTTATATTCTAAGTTTTTCAGTGCAACTCACTCATATACTATGTACTACACTGTGCGTTTCTTATATTCTAAGTTTTTCAGTGCAACTCACTCATATACTATGTACTACACTGTGCGTTTCTTATATTCTAAGTTTTTCAGTGCAACTCACTCATATACTATGTACTACACTGTGCGTTTCTTATATTCTAAGTTTTTCAGTGCAACTCACTCATATACTATGTACTACACTGTGCGTTTCTTATATTCTAAGTTTTTCAGTGCAACTCACTCATATACTATGTACTACACTGTGCGTTTCTTATATTCTAAGTTTTTCAGTGCAACTCACTCATATACTATGTACTACACTGTGCGTTTCTTATATTCTAAGTTTTTCAGTGCAACTCACTCATATACTATGTACTACACTGTGCGTTTCTTATATTCTAAGTTTTTCAGTGCAACTCACTCATATACTATGTACTACACTGTGCGTTTCTTATATTCTAAGTTTTTCAGTGCAACTCACTCATATACTATGTACTACACTGTGCGTTTCTTATATTCTAAGTTTTTCAGTGCAACTCACTCATATACTATGTACTACACTGTGCGTTTCTTATATTCTAAGTTTTTCAGTGCAACTCACTCATATACTATGTACTACACTGTGCGTTTCTTATATTCTAAGTTTTTCAGTGCAACTCACTCATATACTATGTACTACACTGTAGCGTTTCTTATATTCTAAGTTTTTCAGTGCAACTCACTCATATACTATGTACTACACTGTGCGTTTCTTATATTCTAAGTTTTTCAGTGCAACTCACTCATATACTATGTACTACACTGTGCGTTTCTTATATTCTAAGTTTTTCAGTGCAACTCACTCATATACTATGTACTACACTGTGCGTTTCTTATATTCTAAGTTTTTCAGTGCAACTCACTCATATACTATGTACTACACTGTGCGTTTCTTATATTCTAAGTTTTTCAGTGCAACTCACTCATATACTATGTACTACACTGTGCGTTTCTTATATTCTAAGTTTTTCAGTGCAACTCACTCATATACTATGTACTACACTGTGCGTTTCTTATATTCTAAGTTTTTCAGTGCAACTCACTCATATACTATGTACTACACTGTGCGTTTCTTATATTCTAAGTTTTTCAGTGCAACTCACTCATATACTATGTACTACACTGTGCGTTTCTTATATTCTAAGTTTTTCAGTGCAACTCACTCATATACTATGTACTACACTGTGCGTTTCTTATATTCTAAGTTTTTCAGTGCAACTCACTCATATACTATGTACTACACTGTGCGTTTCTTATATTCTAAGTTTTTCAGTGCAACTCACTCATATACTATGTACTACACTGTGCGTTTCTTATATTCTAAGTTTTTCAGTGCAACTCACTCATATACTATGTACTACACTGTGCGTTTCTTATATTCTAAGTTTTTCAGTGCAACTCACTCATATACTATGTACTACACTGTGCGTTTCTTATATTCTAAGTTTTTCAGTGCAACTCACTCATATACTATGTACTACACTGTGCGTTTCTTATATTCTAAGTTTTTCAGTGCAACTCACTCATATACTATGTACTACACTGTGCGTTTCTTATATTCTAAGTTTTTCAGTGCAACTCACTCATATACTATGTACTACACTGTGCGTTTCTTATATTCTAAGTTTTTCAGTGCAACTCACTCATATACTATGTACTACACTGTGCGTTTCTTATATTCTAAGTTTTTCAGTGCAACTCACTCATATACTATGTACTACACTGTGCGTTTCTTATATTCTAAGTTTTTCAGTGCAACTCACTCATATACTATGTACTACACTGTGCGTTTCTTATATTCTAAGTTTTTCAGTGCAACTCACTCATATACTATGTACTACACTGTGCGTTTCTTATATTCTAAGTTTTTCAGTGCAACTCACTCATATACTATGTACTACACTGTGCGTTTCTTATATTCTAAGTTTTTCAGTGCAACTCACTCATATACTATGTACTACACTGTGCGTTTCTTATATTCTAAGTTTTTCAGTGCAACTCACTCATATACTATGTACTACACTGTGCGTTTCTTATATTCTAAGTTTTTCAGTGCAACTCACTCATATACTATGTACTACACTGTGCGTTTCTTATATTCTAAGTTTTTCAGTGCAACTCACTCATATACTATGTACTACACTGTGCGTTTCTTATATTCTAAGTTTTTCAGTGCAACTCACTCATATACTATGTACTACACTGTGCGTTTCTTATATTCTAAGTTTTTCAGTGCAACTCACTCATATACTATGTACTACACTGTGCGTTTCTTATATTCTAAGTTTTTCAGTGCAACTCACTCATATACTATGTACTACACTGTGCGTTTCTTATATTCTAAGTTTTTCAGTGCAACTCACTCATATACTATGTACTACACTGTGCGTTTCTTATATTCTAAGTTTTTCAGTGCAACTCACTCATATACTATGTACTACACTGTGCGTTTCTTATATTCTAAGTTTTTCAGTGCAACTCACTCATATACTATGTACTACACTGTGCGTTTCTTATATTCTAAGTTTTTCAGTGCAACTCACTCATATACTATGTACTACACTGTGCGTTTCTTATATTCTAAGTTTTTCAGTGCAACTCACTCATATACTATGTACTACACTGTGCGTTTCTTATATTCTAAGTTTTTCAGTGCAACTCACTCATATACTATGTACTACACTGTGCGTTTCTTATATTCTAAGTTTTTCAGTGCAACTCACTCATATACTATGTACTACACTGTGCGTTTCTTATATTCTAAGTTTTTCAGTGCAACTCACTCATATACTATGTACTACACTGTGCGTTTCTTATATTCTAAGTTTTTCAGTGCAACTCACTCATATACTATGTACTACACTGTGCGTTTCTTATATTCTAAGTTTTTCAGTGCAACTCACTCATATACTATGTACTACACTGTGCGTTTCTTATATTCTAAGTTTTTCAGTGCAACTCACTCATATACTATGTACTACACTGTGCGTTTCTTATATTCTAAGTTTTTCAGTGCAACTCACTCATATACTATGTACTACACTGTGCGTTTCTTATATTCTAAGTTTTTCAGTGCAACTCACTCATATACTATGTACTACACTGTGCGTTTCTTATATTCTAAGTTTTTCAGTGCAACTCACTCATATACTATGTACTACACTGTGCGTTTCTTATATTCTAAGTTTTTCAGTGCAACTCACTCATATACTATGTACTACACTGTGCGTTTCTTATATTCTAAGTTTTTCAGTGCAACTCACTCATATACTATGTACTACACTGTGCGTTTCTTATATTCTAAGTTTTTCAGTGCAACTCACTCATATACTATGTACTACACTGTGCGTTTCTTATATTCTAAGTTTTTCAGTGCAACTCACTCATATACTATGTACTACACTGTGCGTTTCTTATATTCTAAGTTTTTCAGTGCAACTCACTCATATACTATGTACTACACTGTGCGTTTCTTATATTCTAAGTTTTTCAGTGCAACTCACTCATATACTATGTACTACACTGTGCGTTTCTTATATTCTAAGTTTTTCAGTGCAACTCACTCATATACTATGTACTACACTGTGCGTTTCTTATATTCTAAGTTTTTCAGTGCAACTCACTCATATACTATGTACTACACTGTGCGTTTCTTATATTCTAAGTTTTTCAGTGCAACTCACTCATATACTATGTACTACACTGTGCGTTTCTTATATTCTAAGTTTTTCAGTGCAACTCACTCATATACTATGTACTACACTGTGCGTTTCTTATATTCTAAGTTTTTCAGTGCAACTCACTCATATACTATGTACTACACTGTGCGTTTCTTATATTCTAAGTTTTTCAGTGCAACTCACTCATATACTATGTACTACACTGTGCGTTTCTTATATTCTAAGTTTTTCAGTGCAACTCACTCATATACTATGTACTACACTGTGCGTTTCTTATATTCTAAGTTTTTCAGTGCAACTCACTCATATACTATGTACTACACTGTGCGTTTCTTATATTCTAAGTTTTTCAGTGCAACTCACTCATATACTATGTACTACACTGTGCGTTTCTTATATTCTAAGTTTTTCAGTGCAACTCACTCATATACTATGTACTACACTGTGCGTTTCTTATATTCTAAGTTTTTCAGTGCAACTCACTCATATACTATGTACTACACTGTGCGTTTCTTATATTCTAAGTTTTTCAGTGCAACTCACTCATATACTATGTACTACACTGTGCGTTTCTTATATTCTAAGTTTTTCAGTGCAACTCACTCATATACTATGTACTACACTGTGCGTTTCTTATATTCTAAGTTTTTCAGTGCAACTCACTCATATACTATGTACTACACTGTGCGTTTCTTATATTCTAAGTTTTTCAGTGCAACTCACTCATATACTATGTACTACACTGTGCGTTTCTTATATTCTAAGTTTTTCAGTGCAACTCACTCATATACTATGTACTACACTGTGCGTTTCTTATATTCTAAGTTTTTCAGTGCAACTCACTCATATACTATGTACTACACTGTGCGTTTCTTATATTCTAAGTTTTTCAGTGCAACTCACTCATATACTATGTACTACACTGTGCGTTTCTTATATTCTAAGTTTTTCAGTGCAACTCACTCATATACTATGTACTACACTGTGCGTTTCAGTGCAACTCACTCATATACTATGTACTACACTGTGCGTTTCTTATATTCTAAGTTTTTCAGTGCAACTCACTCATATACTATGTACTACACTGTGCGTTTCTTATATTCTAAGTTTTTCAGTGCAACTCACTCATATACTATGTACTACACTGTGCATTTCGTTTAATGCGAGTTTTTCAGTAAATTCTAAGTTTTTCAGTGCAACTCACTCATATACTATGTACTACACTGTGCGTTTCTTATATTCTAAGTTTTTCAGTGCAACTCACTCATATACTATGTACTACACTGTGCGTTTCTTATATTCTAAGTTTTTCAGTGCAACTCACTCATATACTATGTACTACACTGTGCGTTTCTTATATTCTAAGTTTTTCAGTGCAACTCACTCATATACTATGTACTACACTGTGCGTTTCTTATATTCTAAGTTTTTCAGTGCAACTCACTCATATACTATGTACTACACTGTGCGTTTCTTATATTCTAAGTTTTTCAGTGCAACTCACTCATATACTATGTACTACACTGTGCGTTTCTTATATTCTAAGTTTTTCAGTGCAACTCACTCATATACTATGTACTACACTGTGCGTTTCTTATATTCTAAGTTTTTCAGTGCAACTCACTCATATACTATGTACTACACTGTGCGTTTCTTATATTCTAAGTTTTTCAGTGCAACTCACTCATATACTATGTACTACACTGTGCGTTTCTTATATTCTAAGTTTTTCAGTGCAACTCACTCATATACTATGTACTACACTGTGCGTTTCTTATATTCTAAGTTTTTCAGTGCAACTCACTCATATACTATGTACTACACTGTGCGTTTCTTATATTCTAAGTTTTCAGTGCAACTCACTCATATACTATGTACTACACTGTGCGTTTCTTATATTCTAAGTTTTTCAGTGCAACTCACTCATATACTATGTACTACACTGTGCGTTTCTTATATTCTAAGTTTTTCAGTGCAACTCACTCATATACTATGTACTACACTGTGCGTTTCTTATATTCTAAGTTTTTCAGTGCAACTCACTCATATACTATGTACTACACTGTGCGTTTCTTATATTCTAAGTTTTTCAGTGCAACTCACTCATATACTATGTACTACACTGTGCGTTTCTTATATTCTAAGTTTTTCAGTGCAACTCACTCATATACTATGTACTACACTGTGCGTTTCTTATATTCTAAGTTTTTCAGTGCAACTCACTCATATACTATGTACTACACTGTGCGTTTCTTATATTCTAAGTTTTTCAGTGCAACTCACTCATATACTATGTACTACACTGTGCGTTTCTTATATTCTAAGTTTTTCAGTGCAACTCACTCATATACTATGTACTACACTGTGCGTTTCTTATATTCTAAGTTTTTCAGTGCAACTCACTCATATACTATGTACTACACTGTGCGTTTCTTATATTCTAAGTTTTTCAGTGCAACTCACTCATATACTATGTACTACACTGTGCGTTTCTTATATTCTAAGTTTTTCAGTGCAACTCACTCATATACTATGTACTACACTGTGCGTTTCTTATATTCTAAGTTTTTCAGTGCAACTCACTCATATACTATGTACTACACTGTGCGTTTCTTATATTCTAAGTTTTTCAGTGCAACTCACTCATATACTATGTACTACACTGTGCGTTTCTTATATTCTAAGTTTTTCAGTGCAACTCACTCATATACTATGTACTACACTGTGCGTTTCTTATATTCTAAGTTTTTCAGTGCAACTCACTCATATACTATGTACTACACTGTGCGTTTCTTATATTCTAAGTTTTTCAGTGCAACTCACTCATATACTATGTACTACACTGTGCTTCGTTTCTTATATTCTAAGTTTTTCAGTGCAACTCACTCATATACTATGTACTACACTGTGCGTTTCTTATATTCTAAGTTTTTCAGTGCAACTCACTCATATACTATGTACTACACTGTGCGTTTCTTATATTCTAAGTTTTTCAGTGCAACTCACTCATATACTATGTACTACACTGTGCGTTTCTTATATTCTAAGTTTTTCAGTGCAACTCACTCATATACTATGTACTACACTGTGCGTTTCTTATATTCTAAGTTTTTCAGTGCAACTCACTCATATACTATGTACTACACTGTGCGTTTCTTATATTCTAAGTTTTTCAGTGCAACTCACTCATATACTATGTACTACACTGTGCGTTTCTTATATTCTAAGTTTTTCAGTGCAACTCACTCATATACTATGTACTTACACTGTGCGTTTCTTATATTCTAAGTTTTTCAGTGCAACTCACTCATATACTATGTACTACACTGTGCGTTTCTTATATTCTAAGTTTTTCAGTGCAACTCACTCATATACTATGTACTACACTGTGCGTTTCTTATATTCTAAGTTTTTCAGTGCAACTCACTCATATACTATGTACTACACTGTGCGTTTCTTATATTCTAAGTTTTTCAGTGCAACTCACTCATATACTATGTACTACACTGTGCGTTTCTTATATTCTAAGTTTTTCAGTGCAACTCACTCATATACTATGTACTACACTGTGCGTTTCTTATATTCTAAGTTTTTCAGTGCAACTCACTCATATACTATGTACTACACTGTGCGTTTCTTATATTCTAAGTTTTTCAGTGCAACTCACTCATATACTATGTACTACACTGTGCGTTTCTTATATTCTAAGTTTTTCAGTGCAACTCACTCATATACTATGTACTACACTGTGCGTTTCTTATATTCTAAGTTTTTCAGTGCAACTCACTCATATACTATGTACTACACTGTGCGTTTCTTATATTCTAAGTTTTTCAGTGCAACTCACTCATATACTATGTACTACACTGTGCGTTTCTTATATTCTAAGTTTTTCAGTGCAACTCACTCATATACTATGTACTACACTGTGCGTTTCTTATATTCTAAGTTTTTCAGTGCAACTCACTCATATACTATGTACTACACTGTGCGTTTCTTATATTCTAAGTTTTTCAGTGCAACTCACTCATATACTATGTACTACACTGTGCGTTTCTTATATTCTAAGTTTTTCAGTGCAACTCACTCATATACTATGTACTACACTGTGCGTTTCTTATATTCTAAGTTTTTCAGTGCAACTCACTCATATACTATGTACTACACTGTGCGTTTCTTATATTCTAAGTTTTTCAGTGCAACTCACTCATATACTATGTACTACACTGTGCGTTTCTTATATTCTAAGTTTTTCAGTGCAACTCACTCATATACTATGTACTACACTGTGCGTTTCTTATATTCTAAGTTTTTCAGTGCAACTCACTCATATACTATGTACTACACTGTGCGTTTCTTATATTCTAAGTTTTTCAGTGCAACTCACTCATATACTATGTACTACACTGTGCGTTTCTTATATTCTAAGTTTTTCAGTGCAACTCACTCATATACTATGTACTACACTGTGCGTTTCTTATATTCTAAGTTTTTCAGTGCAACTCACTCATATACTATGTACTACACTGTGCGTTTCTTATATTCTAAGTTTTTCAGTGCAACTCACTCATATACTATGTACTACACTGTGCGTTTCTTATATTCTAAGTTTTTCAGTGCAACTCACTCATATACTATGTACTACACTGTGCGTTTCTTATATTCTAAGTTTTTCAGTGCAACTCACTCATATACTATGTACTACACTGTGCGTTTCTTATATTCTAAGTTTTTCAGTGCAACTCACTCATATACTATGTACTACACTGTGCGTTTCTTATATTCTAAGTTTTTCAGTGCAACTCACTCATATACTATGTACTACACTGTGCGTTTCTTATATTCTAAGTTTTTCAGTGCAACTCACTCATATACTATGTACTACACTGTGCGTTTCTTATATTCTAAGTTTTTCAGTGCAACTCACTCATATACTATGTACTACACTGTGCGTTTCTTATATTCTAAGTTTTTCAGTGCAACTCACTCATATACTTATGTACTACACTGTGCGTTTCTTATATTCTAAGTTTTTCAGTGCAACTCACTCATATACTATGTACTACACTGTGAGTTTCCTATATTCTAAGTTTTTCAGTGCAACTCACTCATATACTATGTACTACACTGTGCGTTTCTTATATTCTAAGTTTTTCAGTGCAACTCACTCATATACTATGTACTACACTGTGCGTTTCCTATATTCTAAGTTTTTCAGTGCAACTCACTCATATACTATGTACTACACTGTGCGTTTCTTAAATTCTAAGTTTTTCAGTGCAACTCACTCATATACTATGTACTACACTGTGCGTTTCTTATATTCTAAGTTTTTCAGTGCAACTCACTCATATACTATGTACTACACTGTGCGTTTCTTATATTCTAAGTTTTTCAGTGCAACTCACTCATATACTATGTACTACACTGTGCGTTTCTTATATTCTAAGTTTTTCAGTGCAACTCACTCATATACTATGTACTACACTGTGCGTTTCTTATATTCTAAGTTTTTCAGTGCAACTCACTCATATACTATGTACTACACTGTGCGTTTCTTATATTCTAAGTTTTTCAGTGCAACTCACTCATATACTATGTACTACACTGTGCGTTTCTTATATTCTAAGTTTTTCAGTGCAACTCACTCATATACTATGTACTACACTGTGCGTTTCTTATATTCTAAGTTTTTCAGTGCAACTCACTCATATACTATGTACTACACTGTGCATTCGTGTAATGCGAGTTTTTCAGTAAATTCTAAGTTTTTCAGTGCAACTCACTCATATACTATGTACTACACTGTGCGTTTCTTATATTCTAAGTTTTTCAGTGCAACTCACTCATATACTATGTACTACACTGTGAGTTTCTTATATTCTAAGTTTTTCAGTGCAACTCATTCATATACTATGTACTACACAGTGCGTTTCTTATATTCTAAGTTTTTCAGTGCAACTCACTCATATACTATGTACTACACTGTGCGTTTCTTATATTCTAAGTTTTTCAGTGCAACTCACTCATATACTATGTACTACACTGTGCGTTTCTTATATTCTAAGTTTTTCAGTGCAACTCACTCATATACTATGTACTACACTGTGCGTTTCTTATATTCTAAGTTTTTCAGTGCAACTCACTCATATACTATGTACTACACTGTGCGTTTCTTATATTCTAAGTTTTTCAGTGCAACTCACTCATATACTATGTACTACACTGTGCGTTTCTTATATTCTAAGTTTTTCAGTGCAACTCACTCATATACTATGTACTACACTGTGCGTTTCTTATATTCTAAGTTTTTCAGTGCAACTCACTCATATACTATGTACTACACTGTGCGTTTCTTATATTCTAAGTTTTTCAGTGCAACTCACTCATATACTATGTACTACACTGTGCGTTTCTTATATTCTAAGTTTTTCAGTGCAACTCACTCATATACTATGTACTACACTGTGCATTTCGTGTAATGCGAGTTTTTCAGTAAATTCTAAGTTTTTCAGTGCAACTCACTCATATACTTTGTACTACACTGTGCTTTTCTTAAATTCTAAGTTTTTCAGTGCAACTCACTCATATACTATGTACTACACTGTGAGTTTCTTATATTCTAAGTTTTTCAGTGCAACTCACTCATATACTATGTACTACACTGTGCGTTTCTTATATTCTAAGTTTTTCAGTGCAACTCACTCATATACTATGTACTACACTGTGCGTTTCTTATATTCTAAGTTTTTCAGTGCAACTCACTCATATACTATGTACTACACTGTGCGTTTCTTAAATTCTAAGTTTTTCAGTGCAACTCACTCATATACTATGTACTACACTGTGCGTTTCTTATATTCTAAGTTTTTCAGTGCAACTCACTCATATACTATGTACTACACTGTGCGTTTCTTATATTCTAAGTTTTTCAGTGCAACTCACTCATATACTATGTACTACACTGTGCGTTTCTTATATTCTAAGTTTTTCAGTGCAACTCACTCATATACTATGTACTACACTGTGCGTTTCTTATATTCTAAGTTTTTCAGTGCAACTCACTCATATACTATGTACTACACTGTGCGTTTCTTATATTCTAAGTTTTTCAGTGCAACTCACTCATATACTATGTACTACACTGTGCGTTTCTTATATTCTAAGTTTTTCAGTGCAACTCACTCATATACTATGTACTACACTGTGCGTTTCTTATATTCTAAGTTTTTCAGTGCAACTCACTCATATACTATGTACTACACTGTGCATTTCGTGTAATGCGAGTTTTTCAGTAAATTCTAAGTTTTTCAGTGCAACTCACTCATATACTATGTACTACACTGTGCGTTTCTTATATTCTAAGTTTTTCAGTGCAACTCACTCATATACTATGTACTACACTGTGAGTTTCTTATATTCTAAGTTTTTCAGTGCAACTCACTCATATACTATGTACTACACTGTGCGTTTCTTATATTCTAAGTTTTTCAGTGCAACTCACTCATATACTATGTACTACACTGTGCGTTTCTTATATTCTAAGTTTTTCAGTGCAACTCACTCATATACTATGTACTACACTGTGCGTTTCTTATATTCTAAGTTTTTCAGTGCAACTCACTCATATACTATGTACTACACTGTGCGTTTCTTATATTCTAAGTTTTTCAGTGCAACTCACTCATATACTATGTACTACACTGTGCGTTTCTTATATTCTAAGTTTTTCAGTGCAACTCACTCATATACTATGTACTACACTGTGCGTTTCTTATATTCTAAGTTTTTCAGTGCAACTCACTCATATACTATGTACTACACTGTGCGTTTCTTATATTCTAAGTTTTTCAGTGCAACTCACTCATATACTATGTACTACACTGTGCGTTTCTTATATTCTAAGTTTTTCAGTGCAACTCACTCATATACTATGTACTACACTGTGCGTTTCTTTTATTCTAAGTTTTTCAGTGCAACTCACTCATATACTATGTACTACACTGTGCGTTTCTTATATTCTAAGTTTTTCAGTGCAACTCACTCATATACTATGTACTACACTGTGCGTTTCTTATATTCTAAGTTTTTCAGTGCAACTCACTCATATACTATGTACTACACTGTGCGTTTCTTATATTCTAAGTTTTTCAGTGCAACTCACTCATATACTATGTACTACACTGTGCGTTTCTTATATTCTAAGTTTTTCAGTGCAACTCACTCATATACTATGTACTACACTGTGCGTTTCTTATATTCTAAGTTTTTCAGTGCAACTCACTCATATACTATGTACTACACTGTGCGTTTCTTATATTCTAAGTTTTTCAGTGCAACTCACTCATATACTATGTACTACACTGTGCGTTTCTTATATTCTAAGTTTTTCAGTGCAACTCACTCATATACTATGTACTACACTGTGCGTTTCTTATATTCTAAATTTTTCAGTGCAACTCACTCATATACTATGTACTACACTGTGCGTTTCTTATATTCTAAGTTTTTCAGTGCAACTCACTCATATACTATATACTACACTGTGCGTTTCTTATATTCTAAGTTTTTCAGTGCAACTCACTCATATACTATGTACTACACTGTGCGTTTCTTATATTCTAAGTTTTTCAGTGCAACTCACTCATATACTATGTACTACACTGTGCGTTTCTTATATTCTAAGTTTTTCAGTGCAACTCACTCATATACTATATACTACACTGTGCGTTTCTTATATTCTAAGTTTTTCAGTGCAAATCACTCATATACTATGTACTACACTGTGCGTTTCTTATATTCTAAGTTTTTCAGTGCAACTCACTCATATACTATGTACTACACTGTGCGTTTCTTATATTCTAAGTTTTTCAGTGCAACTCACTCATATACTATGTACTACACTGTGCGTTTCTTATATTCTAAGTTTTTCAGTGCAACTCACTCATATACTATGTACTACACTGTGCGTTTCTTATATTCTAAGTTTTTCAGTGCAACTCACTCATATACTATGTACTACACTGTGCGTTTCTTATATTCTAAGTTTTTCAGTGCAACTCACTCATATACTATGTACTACACTGTGCGTTTCTTATATTCTAAGTTTTTCAGTGCAACTCACTCATATACTATGTACTACACTGTGCGTTTCTTATATTCTAAGTTTTTCAGTGCAACTCACTCATATACTATGTACTACACTGTGCGTTTCTTATATTCTAAGTTTTTCAGTGCAACTCACTCATATACTATGTACTACACTGTGCGTTTCTTATATTCTAAGTTTTTCAGTGCAACTCACTCATATACTATGTACTACACTGTGCATTTCGTGTAATGCGAGTTTTTCAGTAAATTCTAAGTTTTTCAGTGCAACTCACTCATATACTATGTACTACACTGTGCGTTTCTTATATTCTAAGTTTTTCAGTGCAACTCACTCATATACTATGTACTACATTGTGAGTTTCTTATATTCTAAGTTTTTCAGTGCAACTCATTCATATACTATGTACTACACTGTGCGTTTCTTATATTCTAAGTTTTTCAGTGCAACTCACTCATATACTATGTACTACACTGTGCGTTTCTTATATTCTAAGTTTTTCAGTGCAACTCACTCATATACTATGTACTACACTGTGCGTTTCTTATATTCTAAGTTTTTCAGTGCAACTCACTCATATACTATGTACTACACTGTGCATTTCGTGTAATGCGAGTTTTTCAGTAAATTCTAAGTTTTTCAGTGCAACTCACTCATATACTTTGTACTACACTGTGCTTTTCTTAAATTCTAAGTTTTTCAGTGCAACTCACTCATATACTATGTACTACACTGTGAGTTTCTTATATTCTAAGTTTTTCAGTGCAACTCACTCATATACTATGTACTACACTGTGCGTTTCTTATATTCTAAGTTTTTCAGTGCAACTCACTCATATACTATGTACTACACTGTGCGTTTCTTATATTCTAAGTTTTTCAGTGCAACTCACTCATATACTATGTACTACACTGTGCGTTTCTTATATTCTAAGTTTTTCAGTGCAACTCACTCATATACTATGTACTACACTGTGCGTTTCTTATATTCTAAGTTTTTCAGTGCAACTCACTCATATACTATGTACTACACTGTGCATTTCGTGTAATGCGAGTTTTTCAGTAAATTCTAAGTTTTTCAGTGCAACTCACTCATATACTATGTACTACACTGTGCGTTTCTTATATTCTAAGTTTTTCAGTGCAACTCACTCATATACTATGTACTACACTGTGAGTTTCTTATATTCTAAGTTTTTCAGTGCAACTCATTCATATACTATGTACTACACTGTGCGTTTCTTATATTCTAAGTTTTTCAGTGCAACTCACTCATATACTATGTACTACACTGTGCGTTTCTTATATTCTAAGTTTTTCAGTGCAACTCACTCATATACTATGTACTACACTGTGCGTTTCTTATATTCTAAGTTTTTCAGTGCAACTCACTCATATACTATGTACTACACTGTGCGTTTCTTATATTCTAAGTTTTTCAGTGCAACTCACTCATATACTATGTACTACACTGTGCGTTTCTTATATTCTAAGTTTTTCAGTGCAACTCACTCATATACTATGTACTACACTGTGCGTTTCTTATATTCTAAGTTTTTCAGTGCAACTCACTCATATACTATGTACTACACTGTGCGTTTCTTATATTCTAAGTTTTTCAGTGCAACTCACTCATATACTATGTACTACACTGTGCGTTTCTTATATTCTAAGTTTTTCAGTGCAACTCACTCATATACTATGTACTACACTGTGCGTTTCTTATATTCTAAGTTTTTCAGTGCAACTCACTCATATACTATGTACTACACTGTGCGTTTCTTATATTCTAAGTTTTTCAGTGCAACTCACTCATATACTATGTACTACACTGTGCGTTTATTATATTCTAAGTTTTCAGTGCAACTCACTCATATACTATGTACTACACTGTGCGTTTCTTATATTCTAAGTTTTTCAGTGCAACTCACTCATATACTATGTACTACACTGTGCGTTTCTTATATTCTAAGTTTTTCAGTGCAACTCACTCATATACTATGTACTACACTGTGCGTTTCTTATATTCTAAGTTTTTCAGTGCAACTCACTCATATACTATGTACTACACTGTGCGTTTCTTATATTCTAAGTTTTTCAGTGCAACTCACTCATATACTATGTACTACACTGTGCGTTTCTTATATTCTAAGTTTTTCAGTGCAACTCACTCATATACTATGTACTACACTGTGCGTTTCTTATATTCTAAGTTTTTCAGTGCAACTCACTCATATACTATGTACTACACTGTGCGTTTCTTATATTCTAAGTTTTTCAGTGCAACTCACTCATATACTATGTACTACACTGTGCGTTTCTTATATTCTAAGTTTTTCAGTGCAACTCACTCATATACTATGTACTACACTGTGCGTTTCTTATATTCTAAGTTTTTCAGTGCAACTCACTCATATACTATGTACTACACTGTGCGTTTCTTATATTCTAAGTTTTTCAGTGCAACTCACTCATATACTATGTACTACACTGTGAGTTTCTTATATTCTAAGTTTTTCAGTGCAACTCACTCATATACTATGTACTACACTGTGCGTTTCTTATATTCTAAGTTTTTCAGTGCAACTCACTCATATACTATGTACTACACTGTGCGTTTCTTATATTCTAAGTTTTTCAGTGCAACTCACTCATATACTATGTACTACACTGTGCGTTTCTTAAATTCTAAGTTTTTCAGTGCAACTCACTCATATACTATGTACTACACTGTGCGTTTCTTATATTCTAAGTTTTTCAGTGCAACTCACTCATATACTATGTACTACACTGTGCGTTTCTTATATTCTAAGTTTTTCAGTGCAACTCACTCATATACTATGTACTACACTGTGCGTTTCTTATATTCTAAGTTTTTCAGTGCAACTCACTCATATACTATGTACTACACTGTGCGTTTCTTATATTCTAAGTTTTTCAGTGCAACTCACTCATATACTATGTACTACACTGTGCGTTTCTTATATTCTAAGTTTTTCAGTGCAACTCACTCATATACTATGTACTACACTGTGCGTTTCTTATATTCTAAGTTTTTCAGTGCAACTCACTCATATACTATGTACTACACTGTGCATTTCGTGTAATGCGAGTTTTTCAGTAAATTCTAAGTTTTTCAGTGCAACTCACTCATATACTATGTACTACACTGTGCGTTTCTTATATTCTAAGTTTTTCAGTGCAACTCACTCATATACTATGTACTACATTGTGAGTTTCTTATATTCTAAGTTTTTCAGTGCAACTCATTCATATACTATGTACTACACTGTGCGTTTCTTATATTCTAAGTTTTTCAGTGCAACTCACTCATATACTATGTACTACACTGTGCGTTTCTTATATTCTAAGTTTTTCAGTGCAACTCACTCATATACTATGTACTACACTGTGCGTTTCTTATATTCTAAGTTTTTCAGTGCAACTCACTCATATACTATGTACTACACTGTGCATTTCGTGTAATGCGAGTTTTTCAGTAAATTCTAAGTTTTTCAGTGCAATTCACTCATATACTTTGTACTACACTGTGCTTTTCTTAAATTCTAAGTTTTTCAGTGCAACTCACTCATATACTATGTACTACACTGTGAGTTTCTTATATTCTAAGTTTTTCAGTGCAACTCACTCATATACTATGTACTACACTGTGCGTTTCTTATATTCTAAGTTTTTCAGTGCAACTCACTCATATACTATGTACTACACTGTGCGTTTCTTATATTCTAAGTTTTTCAGTGCAACTCACTCATATACTATGTACTACACTGTGCGTTTCTTAAATTCTAAGTTTTTCAGTGCAACTCACTCATATACTATGTACTACACTGTGCGTTTCTTATATTCTAAGTTTTTCAGTGCAACTCACTCATATACTATGTACTACACTGTGCGTTTCTTATATTCTAAGTTTTTCAGTGCAACTCACTCATATACTATGTACTACACTGTGCGTTTCTTATATTCTAAGTTTTTCAGTGCAACTCACTCATATACTATGTACTACACTGTGCGTTTCTTATATTCTAAGTTTTTCAGTGCAACTCACTCATATACTATGTACTACACTGTGCGTTTCTTATATTCTAAGTTTTTCAGTGCAACTCACTCATATACTATGTACTACACTGTGTGTTTCTTATATTCTAAGTTTTTCATTGCAACTCACTCATATACTATGAACTACACTGTGCGTTTCTTATATTCTAAGTTTTTCAGTGCAACTCACTCATATACTATGTACTACACTGTGCATTTCGTGTAATGCGAGTTTTTCAGTAAATTCTAAGTTTTTCAGTGCAACTCACTCATATACTATGTACTACACTGTGCGTTTCTAATATTCTAAGTTTTTCAGTGCAACTCACTCATATACTATGTACTACACTGTGAGTTTCTTATATTCTAAGTTTTTCAGTGCAACTCATTCATATACTATGTACTACACTGTGCGTTTCTTATATTCTAAGTTTTTCAGTGCAACTCACTCATATACTATGTACTACACTGTGCGTTTCTTATATTCTAAGTTTTTCAGTGCAACTCAATCATATACTATGTACTACACTGTGTGTTTCTTATATTCTAAGTTTTTCAGTGCAACTCACTCATATACTATGTACTACACTGTGCGTTTCTTATATTCTAAGTTTTTCAGTGCAACTCACTCATATACTATGTACTACACTGTGCGTTTCTTATATTCTAAGTTTTTCAGTGCAACTCACTCATATACTATGTACTACACTGTGCGTTTCTTATATTCTAAGTTTTTCAGTGCAACTCACTCATATACTATGTACTACACTGTGTGTTTCTTATATTCTAAGTTTTTCAGTGCAACTCACTCATATACTATGTACTACACTGTGCGTTTCTTATATTCTAAGTTTTTCAGTGCAACTCACTCATATACTATGTACTACACTGTGCGTTACTTATATTCTAAGTTTTTCAGTGCAACTCACTCATATACTATGTACTACACTGTGCGTTTCTTATATTCTAAGTTTTTCAGTGCAACTCACTCATATAGTATGTACTACACTGTGCGTTTCTTATATTCTAAGTTTTTCAGTGCAACTCACTCATATACTATGTACTACAATGTGCGTTTCTTATATTCTAAGTTTTTCAGTGCAACTCACTCATATACTATGTACTACACTGTGCGTTTCTTATATTCTAAGTTTTTCAGTGCAACTCACTCATATACTATGTACTACACTGTGCGTTTCTTATATTCTAAGTTTTTCAGTGCAACTCACTCATATACTATGTACTACACTGTGAGTTTCTTATATTCTAAGTTTTTCAGTGCAACTCACTCATATACTATGTACTACACTGTGCGTTTCTTATATTCTAAGTTTTTCAGTGCAACTCACTCATATACTATGTACTACACTGTGCGTTTCTTATATTCTAAGTTTTTCAGTGCAACTCACTCATATACTATGTACTACACTGTGCGTTTCTTAAATTCTAAGTTTTTCAGTGCAACTCACTCATATACTATGTACTACACTGTGCGTTTCTTATATTCTAAGTTTTTCAGTGCAACTCACTCATATACTATGTACTACACTGTGCGTTTCTTATATTCTAAGTTTTTCAGTGCAACTCACTCATATACTATGTACTACACTGTGCGTTTCTTATATTCTAAGTTTTTCAGTGCAACTCACTCATATACTATGTACTACACTGTGCGTTTCTTATATTCTAAGTTTTTCAGTGCAACTCACTCATATACTATGTACTACACTGTGCGTTTCTTATATTCTAAGTTTTTCAGTGCAACTCACTCATATACTATGTACTACACTGTGCGTTTCTTATATTCTAAGTTTTTCAGTGCAACTCACTCATATACTATGTACTACACTGTGCGTTTCTTATATTCTAAGTTTTTCAGTGCAACTCACTCATATACTATGTACTACACTGTGCATTTCGTGTAATGCGAGTTTTTCAGTAAATTCTAAGTTTTTCAGTGCAACTCACTCATATACTATGTACTACACTGTGCGTTTCTTATATTCTAAGTTTTTCAGTGCAACTCACTCATATACTATGTACTACACTGTGCGTTTCTTATATTCTAAGTTTTTCAGTGCAACTCACTCATATACTATGTACTACACTGTGCATTTCGTGTAATGCGAGTTTTTCAGTAAATTCTAAGTTTTTCAGTGCAACTCACTCATATACTATGTACTACACTGTGCGTTTCTTATATTCTAAGTTTTTCAGTGCAACTCACTCATATACTATGTACTACACTGTGAGTTTCTTATATTCTAAGTTTTTCAGTGCAACTCATTCATATACTATGTACTACACTGTGCGTTTCTTATATTCTAAGTTTTTCAGTGCAACTCACTCATATACTATGTACTACACTGTGCGTTTCTTATATTCTAAGTTTTTCAGTGCAACTCACTCATATACTATGTACTACACTGTGCGTTTCTTATATTCTAAGTTTTTCAGTGCAACTCACTCATATACTATGTACTACACTGTGCGTTTCTTATATTCTAAGTTTTTCAGTGCAACTCACTCATATACTATGTACTACACTGTGCGTTTCTTATATTCTAAGTTTTTCAGTGCAACTCACTCATATACTATGTACTACACTGTGCGTTTCTTATATTCTAAGTTTTTCAGTGCAACTCACTCATATACTATGTACTACACTGTGCGTTTCTTATATTCTAAGTTTTTCAGTGCAACTCACTCATATACTATGTACTACACTGTGCGTTTCTTATATTCTAAGTTTTTCAGTGCAACTCACTCATATACTATGTACTACACTGTGCGTTTCTTATATTCTAAGTTTTTCAGTGCAACTCACTCATATACTATGTACTACACTGTGCGTTTCTTATATTCTAAGTTTTTCAGTGCAACTCACTCATATACTATGTACTACACTGTGCGTTTCTTATATTCTAAGTTTTTCAGTGCAACTCACTCATATACTATGTACTACACTGTGCGTTTCTTAAATTCTAAGTTTTTCAGTGCAACTCACTCATATACTATGTACTACACTGTGCGTTTCTTATATTCTAAGTTTTTCAGTGCATCTCACTCATATACTATGTACTACACTGTGCGTTTCTTATATTCTAAGTTTTTCAGTGCAACTCACTCATATACTATGTACTACACTGTGCGTTTCTTATATTCTAAGTTTTTCAGTGCAACTCACTCATATACTATGTACTACACTGTGCGTTTCTTATATTCTAAGTTTTTCAGTGCAACTCACTCATATACTATGTACTACACTGTGCGTTTCTTATATTCTAAGTTTTTCAGTGCAACTCACTCATATACTATGTACTACACTGTGCGTTTCTTATATTCTAAGTTTTTCAGTGCAACTCACTCATATACTATGTACTACACTGTGCGTTTCTTATATTCTAAGTTTTTCAGTGCAACTCACTCATATACTATGTACTACACTGTGCGTTTCTTATATTCTAAGTTTTTCAGTGCAACTCACTCATATACTATGTACTACACTGTGCGTTTCTTATATTCTAAGTTTTTCAGTGCAACTCACTCATATACTATGTACTACACTGTGCGTTTCTTATATTCTAAGTTTTTCAGTGCAACTCACTCATATACTATGTACTACACTGTGCGTTTCTTATATTCTAAGTTTTTCAGTGCAACTCACTCATATACTATGTACTACACTGTGCGTTTCTTAAATTCTAAGTTTTTCAGTGCAACTCACTCATATACTATGTACTACACTGTGCGTTTCTTATATTCTAAGTTTTTCAGTGCATCTCACTCATATACTATGTACTACACTGTGCGTTTCTTATATTCTAAGTTTTTCAGTGCAACTCACTCATATACTATGTACTACACTGTGCGTTTCTTATATTCTAAGTTTTTCAGTGCAACTCACTCATATACTATGTACTACACTGTGCGTTTCTTATATTCTAAGTTTTTCAGTGCAACTCACTCATATACTATGTACTACACTGTGCGTTTCTTATATTCTAAGTTTTTCAGTGCAACTCACTCATATACTATGTACTACACTGTGCGTTTCTTATATTCTAAGTTTTTCAGTGCAACTCACTCATATACTATGTACTACACTGTGCATTTCGTGTAATGCGAGTTTTTCAGTAAATTCTAAGTTTTTCAGTGCAACTCACTCATATACTTTGTACTACACTGTGCTTTTCTTAAATTCTAAGTTTTTCAGTGCAACTCACTCATATACTATGTACTACACTGTGAGTTTCTTATATTCTAAGTTTTTCAGTGCAACTCACTCATATACTATGTACTACACTGTGCGTTTCTTATATTCTAAGTTTTTCAGTGCAACTCACTCATATACTATGTACTACACTGTGCGTTTCTTATATTCTAAGTTTTTCAGTGCAACTCACTCATATACTATGTACTACACTGTGCGTTTCTTAAATTCTAAGTTTTTCAGTGCAACTCACTCATATACTATGTACTACACTGTGCGTTTCTTATATTCTAAGTTTTTCAGTGCAACTCACTCATATACTATGTACTACACTGTGCGTTTCTTATATTCTAAGTTTTTCAGTGCAACTCACTCATATACTATGTACTACACTGTGCGTTTCTTATATTCTAAGTTTTTCAGTGCAACTCACTCATATACTATGTACTACACTGTGCGTTTCTTATATTCTAAGTTTTTCAGTGCAACTCACTCATATACTATGTACTACACTGTGCGTTTCTTATATTCTAAGTTTTTCAGTGCAACTCACTCATATACTATGTACTACACTGTGCGTTTCTTATATTCTAAGTTTTTCAGTGCAACTCACTCATATACTATGTACTACACTGTGCGTTTCTTATATTCTAAGTTTTTCAGTGCAACTCACTCATATACTATGTACTACACTGTGCATTTCGTGTAATGCGAGTTTTTCAGTAAATTCTAAGTTTTTCAGTGCAACTCACTCATATACTATGTACTACACTGTGCGTTTCTTATATTCTAAGTTTTTCAGTGCAACTCACTCATATACTATGTACTACACTGTGAGTTTCTTATATTCTGTTTTTCAGTGCAACTCATTCATATACTATGTACTACACTGTGCGTTTCTTATATTCTAAGTTTTTCAGTGCAACTCACTCATATACTATGTACTACACTGTGCGTTTCTTATATTCTAAGTTTTTCAGTGCAACTCACTCATATACTATGTACTACACTGTGCGTTTCTTATATTCTAAGTTTTTCAGTGCAACTCACTCATATACTATGTACTACACTGTGCGTTTCTTATATTCTAAGTTTTTCAGTGCAACTCACTCATATACTATGTACTACACTGTGCGTTTCTTATATTCTAAGTTTTTCAGTGCAACTCACTCATATACTATGTACTACACTGTGCGTTTCTTATATTCTAAGTTTTTCAGTGCAACTCACTCATATACTATGTACTACACTGTGCGTTTCTTATATTCTAAGTTTTTCAGTGCAACTCACTCATATACTATGTACTACACTGTGCGTTTCTTATATTCTAAGTTTTTCAGTGCAACTCACTCATATACTATGTACTACACTGTGCGTTTCTTATATTCTAAGTTTTTCAGTGCAACTCACTCATATACTATGTACTACACTGTGCGTTTCTTATATTCTAAGTTTTTCAGTGCAACTCACTCATATACTATGTACTACACTGTGCGTTTCTTATATTCTAAGTTTTTCAGTGCAACTCACTCATATACTATGTACTACACTGTGCGTTTCTTATATTCTAAGTTTTTCAGTGCAACTCACTCATATACTATGTACTACACTGTGCGTTTCTTATATTCTAAGTTTTTCAGTGCAACTCACTCATATACTATGTACTACACTGTGCATTTCGTGTAATGCGAGTTTTTCAGTAAATTCTAAGTTTTTCAGTGCAACTCACTCATATACTATGTACTACACTGTGCGTTTCTTATATTCTAAGTTTTTCAGTGCAACTCACTCATATACTATGTACTACACTGTGAGTTTCTTATATTCTAAGTTTTTCAGTGCAACTCATTCATATACTATGTACTACACTGTGCGTTTCTTATATTCTAAGTTTTTCAGTGCAACTCACTCATATACTATGTACTACACTGTGCGTTTCTTATATTCTAAGTTTTTCAGTGCAACTCACTCATATACTATGTACTACACTGTGCGTTTCTTATATTCTAAGTTTTTCAGAGCAACTCACTCATATACTATGTACTACACTGTGCGTTTCTTATATTCTAAGTTTTTCAGTGCAACTCACTCATATACTATGTACTACACTGTGCGTTTCTTATATTCTAAGTTTTTCAGTGCAACTCACTCATATACTATGTACTACACTGTGCGTTTCTTATATTCTAAGTTTTGCAGTGCAACTCACTCATATACTATGTACTACACTGTGCGTTTCTTATATTCTAAGTTTTTCAGTGCAACTCACTCATATACTATGTACTACACTGTGCGTTTCTTATATTCTAAGTTTTTCAGTGCAACTCACTCATATACTATGTACTACACTGTGCGTTTCTTATATTCTAAGTTTTTCAGTGCAACTCACTCATATACTATGTACTACACTGTGCGTTTCTTATATTCTAAGTTTTTCAGTGCAACTCACTCATATACTATGTACTACACTGTGCATTTCGTGTAATGCGAGTTTTTCAGTAAATTCTAAGTTTTTCAGTGCAACTCACTCATATACTATGTACTACACTGTGCGTTTCTTATATTCTAAGTTTTTCAGTGCAACTCACTCATATACTATGTACTACACTGTGAGTTTCTTATATTCTAAGTTTTTCAGTGCAACTCATTCATATACTATGTACTACACTGTGCGTTTCTTATATTCTAAGTTTTTCAGTGCAACTCACTCATATACTATGTACTACACTGTGCGTTTCTTATATTCTAAGTTTTTCAGTGCAACTCACTCATATACTATGTACTACACTGTGCGTTTCTTATATTCTAAGTTTTTCAGTGCTACTCACTCATATACTATGTACTACACTGTGCGTTTCTTATATTCTAAGTTTTTCAGTGCAACTCACTCATATACTATGTACTACACTGTGCGTTTCTTATATTCTAAGTTTTTCAGTGCAACTCACTCATATACTATGTACTACACTGTGCGTTTCTTATATTCTAAGTTTTTCAGTGCAACTCACTCATATACTATGTACTACACTGTGCGTTTCTTATATTCTAAGTTTTTCAGTGCAACTCACTCATATACTATGTACTACACTGTGCGTTTCTTATATTCTAAGTTTTTCAGTGCAACTCACTCATATACTATGTACTACACTGTGCGTTTCTTATATTCTAAGTTTTTCAGTGCAACTCACTCATATACTATGTACTACACTGTGCGTTTCTTATATTCTAAGTTTTTCAGTGCAACTCACTCATATACTATGTACTACACTGTGCGTTTCTTATATTCTAAGTTTTTCAGTGCAACTCACTCATATACTATGTACTACACTGTGCGTTTCTTATATTCTAAGTTTTTCAGTGCAACTCACTCATATACTATGTACTACACTGTGCGTTTCTTATATTCTAAGTTTTTCAGTGCAACTCACTCATATACTATATACTACACTGTGCATTTCATGTAATGCGAGTTTTTCAGTAAATTCTAAGTTTTTCAGTGCAACTCACTCATATACTTTGTACTACACTGTGCTTTTCTTAAATTCTAAGTTTTTCAGTGCAACTCACTCATATACTATGTACTACACTGTGCGTTTCTTATATTCTAAGTTTTTTAGTGCAACTCACACATATACTATGTACTACACTGTGCGTTTCTTATATTCTAAGTTTTTAGTGCAACTCAATCATATACTATGTACTACACTGTGCGTTTCTTATATTCTAAGTTTTTCAGTGCAACTCACTCATATACTATGTACTACACTGTGCGTTTCTTATATTCTAAGTTTTTCAGTGCAACTCACTCATATACTATGTACTACACTGTGCGTTTCTTATATTCTAAGTTTTTCAGTGCAACTCACTCATATACTATGTACTACACTGTGAGTTTCTTAAATTCTAAGTTTTTCAGTGCAACTCACTCATATACTATGTACTACACTGTGCGTTTCTTATATTCTAAGTTTTTCAGTGCAACTCACTCATATACTATGTACTACACTGTGCGTTTCTTATATTCTAAGTTTTTCAGTGCAACTCACTCATATACTATGTACTACACTGTGCGTTTCTTATATTCTAAGTTTTTCAGTGCAACTCACTCATATACTATGTACTACACTGTGCGTTTCTTATATTCTAAGTTTTTCAGTGCAACTCACTCATATACTATGTACTACACTGTGCGTTTCTTATATTCTAAGTTTTTCAGTGCAACTCACTCATATACTATGTACTACACTGTGCGTTTCTTATATTCTAAGTTTTTCAGTGCAACTCACTCATATACTATGTACTACACTGTGCGTTTCTTGTACTGCGAGTTTTTCAGTAAATTCTAAGTTTTTCAGTGCAACTCACTCATATACTATGTACTACACTGTGCGTTTCTTATATTCTAAGTTTTTCAGTGCAACTCACTCATATACTATGTACTACACTGTGCGTTTCTTATATTCTAAGTTTTTCAGTGCAACTCACTCATATACTATGTACTACACTGTGCGTTTCTTATATTCTAAGTTTTTCAGTGCAACTCACTCATATACTATGTACTACACTGTGCGTTTCTTATATTCTAAGTTTTTCAGTGCAACTCACTCATATACTATGTACTACACTGTGCGTTTCTTATATTCTAAGTTTTTCAGTGCAACTCACTCATATACTATGTACTACACTGTGCGTTTCTTATATTCTAAGTTTTTCAGTGCAACTCACTCATATACTATGTACTACACTGTGCGTTTCTTATATTCTAAGTTTTTCAGTGCAACTCACTCATATACTATGTACTACACTGTGCGTTTCTTATATTCTAAGTTTTTCAGTGCAACTCACTCATATACTATGTACTACACTGTGCGTTTCTTATATTCTAAGTTTTTCAGTGCAACTCACTCATATACTATGTACTACACTGTGCATTTCTTATATTCTAAGTTTTTCAGTGCAACTCACTATTATACTATGTACTACACTGTGCGTTTCTTATATTCTAAGTTTTTCAGTGCAACTCACTCATATACTATGTACTACACTGTGCGTTTCTTAAAATCTAAGTTTTTCAGTGCAACTCACTCATATACTATGTACTACACTGTGCGTTTCTTATATTCTAAGTTTTTCAGTGCAACTCACTCATATACTATGTACTACACTGTGCGTTTCTTATATTCTCAGTTTTTCAGTGCAACTCACTCATATACTATGTACTACACTGTGCATTTCGTGTAATGCGAGTTTTTCAGTAAATTCTAAGTTTTTCAGTGCAACTCACTCATATACTATGTACTACACTGTTCGTTTCTTATATTCTAAGTTTTTCAGTGCAACTCACTCATATACTATGTACTACACTGTGAGTTTCTTATATTCTAAGTTTTTCAGTGCAACTCATTCATATACTATGTACTACACTGTGCGTTTCTTATATTCTAAGTTTTTCAGTGCAACTCACTCATATACTATGTACTACACTGTGCGTTTCTTATATTCTAAGTTTTTCAGTGCAACTCACTCATATACTATGTACTACACTGTGCGTTTCTTATATTCTAAGTTTTTCAGTGCAACTCACTCATATACTATGTACTACACTGTGCGTTTCTTATATTCTAAGTTTTTCAGTGCAACTCACTCATATACTATGTACTACACTGTGCGTTTCTTATATTCTAAGTTTTTCAGTGCAACTCACTCATATACTATGTACTACACTGTGCGTTTCTTATATTCTAAGTTTTTCAGTGCAACTCACTCATATACTATGTACTACACTGTGCGTTTCTTATATTCTAAGTTTTTCAGTGCAACTCACTCATATACTATGTACTACACTGTGCGTTTCTTATATTCTAAGTTTTTCAGTGCAACTCACTCATATACTATGTACTACACTGTGCGTTTCTTATATTCTAAGTTTTTCAGTGCAACTCACTCATTTACTATGTACTACACTGTGCGTTTCTTATATTCTAAGTTTTTCAGTGCAACTCACTCGTATACTATGTACTACACTGTGCGTTTCTTATATTCTAAGTTTTTCAGTGCAACTCACTCGTATACTATGTACTACACTGTGCGTTTCTTATATTCTAAGTTTTTCTGTGCAACTCACTCGTATACTATGTACTACACTGTGCGTTTCTTATATTCTAAGTTTTTCAGTGCAACTCACTCGTATACTATGTACTACACTGTGCGTTTCTTATATTCTAAGTTTTTCAGTGCAACTCACTCATATACTATGTACTACACTGTGCGTTTCTTATATTCTAAGTTTTTCAGTGCAACTCACTCATATACTATGTACTACACTGTGCGTTTCTTATATTCTAAGTTTTTCAGTGCAACTCACTCATATACTATGTACTACACTGTGCGTTTCTTATATTCTAAGTTTTTCAGTGCAACTCACTCATATACTATGTACTACACTGTGCGTTTCTTATATTCTAAGTTTTTCAGTGCAACTCACTCATATACTATGTACTACACTGTGCGTTTCTTATATTCTAAGTTTTTCAGTGCAACTCACTCATATACTATGTACTACACTGTGCGTTTCTTATATTCTAAGTTTTTCAGTGCAACTCACTCATATACTATGTACTACACTGTGCGTTTCTTATATTCTAAGTTTTTCAGTGCAACTCACTCATATACTATGTACTACACTGTGCGTTTCTTATATTCTAAGTTTTCCAGTGCAACTCACTCATATACTATGTACTACACTGTGCGTTTCTTATATTCTAAGTTTTTCAGTGCAACTCACTCATATACTATGTACTACACTGTGCGTTTCTTATATTCTAAGTTTTTCAGTGCAACTCACTCATATACTATGTACTACACTGTGCGTTTCTTATATTCTAAGTTTTTCAGTGCAACTCACTCATATACTATGTACTACACTGTGCGTTTCTTATATTCTAAGTTTTTCAGTGCAACTCACTCATATACTATGTACTACACTGTGCATTTCTTATATTCTAAGTTTTTCAGTGCAACTCACTATTATACTATGTACTACACTGTGCGTTTCTTATATTCTAAGTTTTTCAGTGCAACTCACTCATATACTATGTACTACACTGTGCGTTTCTTAAAATCTAAGTTTTTCAGTGCAACTCACTCATATACTATGTACTACACTGTGCGTTTCTTATATTCTAAGTTTTTCAGTGCAACTCACTCATATACTATGTACTACACTGTGCGTTTCTTATATTCTCAGTTTTTCAGTGCAACTCACTCATATACTATGTACTACACTGTGCATTTCGTGTAATGCGAGTTTTTCAGTAAATTCTAAGTTTTTCAGTGCAACTCACTCATATACTATGTACTACACTGTGCGTTTCTTATATTCTAAGTTTTTCAGTGCAACTCACTCATATACTATGTACTACACTGTGAGTTTCTTATATTCTAAGTTTTTCAGTGCAACTCATTCATATACTATGTACTACACTGTGCGTTTCTTATATTCTAAGTTTTTCAGTGCAACTCACTCATATACTATGTACTACACTGTGCGTTTCTTATATTCTAAGTTTTTCAGTGCAACTCACTCATATACTATGTACTACACTGTGCGTTTCTTATATTCTAAGTTTTTCAGTGCAACTCACTCATATACTATGTACTACACTGTGCGTTTCTTATATTCTAAGTTTTTCAGTGCAACTCACTCATATACTATGTACTACACTGTGCGTTTCTTATATTCTAAGTTTTTCAGTGCAACTCACTCATATACTATGTACTACACTGTGCGTTTCTTATATTCTAAGTTTTTCAGTGCAACTCACTCATATACTATGTACTACACTGTGCGTTTCTTATATTCTAAGTTTTTCAGTGCAACTCACTCATATACTATGTACTACACTGTGCGTTTCTTATATTCTAAGTTTTTCAGTGCAACTCACTCATATACTATGTACTACACTGTGCGTTTCTTATATTCTAAGTTTTTCAGTGCAACTCACTCATTTACTATGTACTACACTGTGCGTTTCTTATATTCTAAGTTTTTCAGTGCAACTCACTCGTATACTATGTACTACACTGTGCGTTTCTTATATTCTAAGTTTTTCAGTGCAACTCACTCGTATACTATGTACTACACTGTGCGTTTCTTATATTCTAAGTTTTTCTGTGCAACTCACTCGTATACTATGTACTACACTGTGCGTTTCTTATATTCTAAGTTTTTCAGTGCAACTCACTCGTATACTATGTACTACACTGTGCGTTTCTTATATTCTAAGTTTTTCAGTGCAACTCACTCATATACTATGTACTACACTGTGCGTTTCTTATATTCTAAGTTTTTCAGTGCAACTCACTCATATACTATGTACTACACTGTGCGTTTCTTATATTCTAAGTTTTTCAGTGCAACTCACTCATATACTATGTACTACACTGTGCGTTTCTTATATTCTAAGTTTTTCAGTGCAACTCACTCATATACTATGTACTACACTGTGCGTTTCTTATATTCTAAGTTTTTCAGTGCAACTCACTCATATACTATGTACTACACTGTGCATTTCTTATATTCTAAGTTTTTCAGTGCAACTCACTATTATACTATGTACTACACTGTGCGTTTCTTATATTCTAAGTTTTTCAGTGCAACTCACTCATATACTATGTACTACACTGTGCGTTTCTTATATTCTAAGTTTTTCAGTGCAACTCACTCATATACTATGTACTACACTGTGCGTTTCTTATATTCTCAGTTTTTCAGTGCAACTCACTCATATACTATGTACTACACTGTGCATTTCGTGTAATGCGAGTTTTTCAGTAAATTCTAAGTTTTTCAGTGCAACTCACTCATATACTATGTACTACACTGTGCGTTTCTTATATTCTAAGTTTTTCAGTGCAACTCACTCATATACTATGTACTACACTGTGAGTTTCTTATATTCTAAGTTTTTCAGTGCAACTCATTCATATACTATGTACTACACTGTGCGTTTCTTATATTCTAAGTTTTTCAGTGCAACTCACTCATATACTATGTACTACACTGTGCGTTTCTTATATTCTAAGTTTTTCAGTGCAACTCACTCATATACTATGTACTACACTGTGCGTTTCTTATATTCTAAGTTTTTCAGTGCAACTCACTCATATACTATGTACTACACTGTGCGTTTCTTATATTCTAAGTTTTTCAGTGCAACTCACTCATATACTATGTACTACACTGTGCGTTTCTTATATTCTAAGTTTTTCAGTGCAACTCACTCATATACTATGTACTACACTGTGCGTTTCTTATATTCTAAGTTTTTCAGTGCAACTCACTCATATACTATGTACTACACTGTGCGTTTCTTATATTCTAAGTTTTTCAGTGCAACTCACTCATATACTATGTACTACACTGTGCGTTTCTTATATTCTAAGTTTTTCAGTGCAACTCACTCATATACTATGTACTACACTGTGCGTTTCTTATATTCTAAGTTTTTCAGTGCAACTCACTCATTTACTATGTACTACACTGTGCGTTTCTTATATTCTAAGTTTTTCAGTGCAACTCACTCGTATACTATGTACTACACTGTGCGTTTCTTATATTCTAAGTTTTTCAGTGCAACTCACTCGTATACTATGTACTACACTGTGCGTTTCTTATATTCTAAGTTTTTCTGTGCAACTCACTCGTATACTATGTACTACACTGTGCGTTTCTTATATTCTAAGTTTTTCAGTGCAACTCACTCGTATACTATGTACTACACTGTGCGTTTCTTATATTCTAAGTTTTTCAGTGCAACTCACTCATATACTATGTACTACACTGTGCGTTTCTTATATTCTAAGTTTTTCAGTGCAACTCACTCATATACTATGTACTACACTGTGCGTTTCTTATATTCTAAGTTTTTCAGTGCAACTCACTCATATACTATGTACTACACTGTGCGTTTCTTATATTCTAAGTTTTTCAGTGCAACTCACTCATATACTATGTACTACACTGTGCGTTTCTTATATTCTAAGTTTTTCAGTGCAACTCACTCATATACTATGTACTACACTGTGCGTTTCTTATATTCTAAGTTTTTCAGTGCAACTCACTCATATACTATGTACTACACTGTGCGTTTCTTATATTCTAAGTTTTTCAGTGCAACTCACTCATATACTATGTACTACACTGTGCGTTTCTTATATTCTAAGTTTTTCAGTGCAACTCACTCATATACTATGTACTACACTGTGCGTTTCTTATATTCTAAGTTTTTCAGTGCAACTCACTCATATACTATGTACTACACTGTGCATTTCTTATATTCTAAGTTTTTCAGTGCAACTCACTATTATACTATGTACTACACTGTGCGTTTCTTATATTCTAAGTTTTTCAGTGCAACTCACTCATATACTATGTACTACACTGTGCGTTTCTTAAAATCTAAGTTTTTCAGTGCAACTCACTCATATACTATGTACTACACTGTGCGTTTCTTATATTCTAAGTTTTTCAGTGCAACTCACTCATATACTATGTACTACACTGTGCGTTTCTTATATTCTCAGTTTTTCAGTGCAACTCACTCATATACTATGTACTACACTGTGCATTTCGTGTAATGCGAGTTTTTCAGTAAATTCTAAGTTTTTCAGTGCAACTCACTCATATACTATGTACTACACTGTGCGTTTCTTATATTCTAAGTTTTTCAGTGCAACTCACTCATATACTATGTACTACACTGTGAGTTTCTTATATTCTAAGTTTTTCAGTGCAACTCATTCATATACTATGTACTACACTGTGCGTTTCTTATATTCTAAGTTTTTCAGTGCAACTCACTCATATACTATGTACTACACTGTGCGTTTCTTATATTCTAAGTTTTTCAGTGCAACTCACTCATATACTATGTACTACACTGTGCGTTTCTTATATTCTAAGTTTTTCAGTGCAACTCACTCATATACTATGTACTACACTGTGCGTTTCTTATATTCTAAGTTTTTCAGTGCAACTCACTCATATACTATGTACTACACTGTGCGTTTCTTATATTCTAAGTTTTTCAGTGCAACTCACTCATATACTATGTACTACACTGTGCGTTTCTTATATTCTAAGTTTTTCAGTGCAACTCACTCATATACTATGTACTACACTGTGCGTTTCTTATATTCTAAGTTTTTCAGTGCAACTCACTCATATACTATGTACTACACTGTGCGTTTCTTATATTCTAAGTTTTTCAGTGCAACTCACTCATATACTATGTACTACACTGTGCGTTTCTTATATTCTAAGTTTTTCAGTGCAACTCACTCATTTACTATGTACTACACTGTGCGTTTCTTATATTCTAAGTTTTTCAGTGCAACTCACTCGTATACTATGTACTACACTGTGCGTTTCTTATATTCTAAGTTTTTCAGTGCAACTCACTCGTATACTATGTACTACACTGTGCGTTTCTTATATTCTAAGTTTTTCTGTGCAACTCACTCGTATACTATGTACTACACTGTGCGTTTCTTATATTCTAAGTTTTTTAGTGCAACTCACTCGTATACTATGTACTACACTGTGCGTTTCTTATATTCTAAGTTTTTCAGTGCAACTCACTCATATACTATGTACTACACTGTGCGTTTCTTATATTCTAAGTTTTTCAGTGCAACTCACTCATATACTATGTACTACACTGTGCGTTTCTTATATTCTAAGTTTTTCAGTGCAACTCACTCATATACTATGTACTACACTGTGCGTTTCTTATATTCTAAGTTTTTCAGTGCAACTCACTCATATACTATGTACTACACTGTGCGTTTCTTATATTCTAAGTTTTTCAGTGCAACTCACTCATATACTATGTACTACACTGTGCGTTTCTTATATTCTAAATTTTTCAGTGCAACTCACTCATATACTATGTACTACACTGTGCGTTTCTTATATTCTAAGTTTTTCAGTGCAACTCACTCATATACTATGTACTACACTGTGCGTTTCTTATATTCTAAGTTTTTCAGTGCAACTCACTCATATACTATGTACTACACTGTGCGTTTCTTATATTCTAAGTTTTTCAGTGCAACTCACTCATATACTATGTACTACACTGTGCGTTTCTTATATTCTAAGTTTTTCAGTGCAACTCACTCATATACTACACTGTGCGTTTCTTATATTCTAAGTTTTTCAGTGCAACTCACTCATATACTATATACTACACTGTGCGTTTCTTATATTCTAAGTTTTTCAGTGCAACTCACTCATATACTATGTACTACACTGTGCGTTTCTTATATTCTAAGTTTTTCAGTGCAACTCACTCATATACTATGTACTACACTGTGCATTTCGTGTAATGCGAGTTTTTCAGTAAATTCTAAGTTTTTCAGTGCAACTCACTCATATACTATGTACTACACTGTGCGTTTCTTATATTCTAAGTTTTTCAGTGCAACTCACTCATATACTATGTACTACACTGTGAGTTTCTTATATTCTAAGTTTTTCAGTGCAACTCACTCATATACTATGTACTACACTGTGCGTTTCTTATATTCTAAGTTTTTCAGTGCAACTCACTCATATACTATGTACTACACTGTGCGTTTCTTATATTCTAAGTTTTTCAGTGCAACTCACTCATATACTATGTACTACACTGTGCGTTTCTTATATCCTAAGTTTTTCAGTGCAACTCACTCATATACTATGTACTACACTGTGCGTTTCTTATATTCTAAGTTTTTCAGTGCAACTCACTCATATACTATGTACTACACTGTGCGTTTCTTATATTCTAAGTTTTTCAGTGCAACTCACTCATATACTATGTACTACACTGTGCGTTTCTTTTATTCTAAGTTTTTCAGTGCAACTCACTCATATACTATGTACTACACTGTGCGTTTCTTATATTCTAAGTTTTTCAGTGCAACTCACTCATATACTATGTACTACACTGTGCGTTTCTTATATTCTAAGTTTTTCAGTGCAACTCACTCATATACTATGTACTACACTGTGAGTTTCTTATATTCTAAGTTTTTCAGTGCAACTCATTCATATACTATGTACTACACTGTGCGTTTCTTATATTCTAAGTTTTTCAGTGCAACTCACTCATATACTATGTACTACACTGTGCGTTTCTTATATTCTAAGTTTTTCAGTGCAACTCACTCATATACTATGTACTACACTGTGCGTTTCTTATATTCTAAGTTTTTCAGTGCAACTCACTCATATACTATGTACTACACTGTGCGTTTCTTATATTCTAAGTTTTTCAGTGCAACTCACTCATATACTATGTACTACACTGTGCGTTTCTTATATTCTAAATTTTTCAGTGCAACTCACTCATATACTATGTACTACACTGTGCGTTTCTTATATTCTAAGTTTTTCAGTGCAACTCACTCATATACTATATACTACACTGTGCGTTTCTTATATTCTAAGTTTTTCAGTGCAACTCACTCATATACTATGTACTACACTGTGCGTTTCTTATATTCTAAGTTTTTCAGTGCAACTCACTCATATACTATGTACTACACTGTGCGTTTCTTATATTCTAAGTTTTTCAGTGCAACTCACTCATATACTATATACTACACTGTGCGTTTTTTATATTCTAAGTTTTTCAGTGCAAATCACTCATATACTATGTACTACACTGTGCGTTTTTTATATTCTAAGTTTTTCAGTGCAACTCACTCATATACTATGTACTACACTGTGCGTTTCTTATATTCTAAGTTTTTCAGTGCAACTCACTCATATACTATATACTACACTGTGCGTTTCTTATATTCTAAGTTTTTCAGTGCAACTCACTCATATACTATGTACTACACTGTGCGTTTCTTATATTCTAAGTTTTTCAGTGCAACTCACTCATATACTATGTACTACACTGTGCATTTCGTGTAATGCGAGTTTTTCAGTAAA
The DNA here is from genome assembly GCF_978045245.1 of Mus caroli. NCBI lineage: Eukaryota > Metazoa > Chordata > Mammalia > Rodentia > Muridae > Mus > Mus caroli. The sequence continues at coordinate 536,775 of NW_028227345.1, forward strand.
TTCTAAGTTTTTCAGTGCAACTCACTCATATACTATGTACTACACTGTGCGTTTCTTATATTCTAAGTTTTTCAGTGCAACTCACTCATATACTATGTACTACACTGTGAGTTTCTTATATTCTTAGTTTTTCAGTGCAACTCATTCATATACTATGTACTACACTGTGCGTTTCTTATATTCTAAGTTTTTCAGTGCAACTCACTCATATACTATGTACTACACTGTGCGTTTCTTATATTCTAAGTTTTTCAGTGCAACTCACTCATATACTATGTACTACACTGTGCGTTTCTTATATTCTAAGTTTTTCAGTGCAACTCACTCATATACTATGTACTACACTGTGCGTTTCTTATATTCTAAGTTTTTCAGTGCAACTCACTCATATACTATGTACTACACTGTGCGTTTCTTAAATTCTAAGTTTTTCAGTGCAACTCACTCATATACTATGTACTACACTGTGCGTTTCTTATATTCTAAGTTTTTCAGTGCATCTCACTCATATACTATGTACTACACTGTGCGTTTCTTATATTCTAAGTTTTTCAGTGCAACTCACTCATATACTATGTACTACACTGTGCGTTTCTTATATTCTAAGTTTTTCAGTGCAACTCACTCATATACTATGTACTACACTGTGCGTTTCTTATATTCTAAGTTTTTCAGTGCAACTCACTCATATACTATGTACTACACTGTGCGTTTCTTATATTCTAAGTTTTTCAGTGCAACTCACTCATATACTATGTACTACACTGTGCGTTTCTTATATTCTAAGTTTTTCAGTGCAACTCACTCATATACTATGTACTACACTGTGCATTTCGTGTAATGCGAGTTTTTCAGTAAATTCTAAGTTTTTCAGTGCAACTCACTCATATACTTTGTACTACACTGTGCTTTTCTTAAATTCTAAGTTTTTCAGTGCAACTCACTCATATACTATGTACTACACTGTGAGTTTCTTATATTCTAAGTTTTTCAGTGCAACTCACTCATATACTATGTACTACACTGTGCGTTTCTTATATTCTAAGTTTTTCAGTGCAACTCACTCATATACTATGTACTACACTGTGCGTTTCTTATATTCTAAGTTTTTCAGTGCAACTCACTCATATACTATGTACTACACTGTGCGTTTCTTAAATTCTAAGTTTTTCAGTGCAACTCACTCATATACTATGTACTACACTGTGCGTTTCTTATATTCTAAGTTTTTCAGTGCAACTCACTCATATACTATGTACTACACTGTGCGTTTCTTATATTCTAAGTTTTTCAGTGCAACTCACTCATATACTATGTACTACACTGTGCGTTTCTTATATTCTAAGTTTTTCAGTGCAACTCACTCATATACTATGTACTACACTGTGCGTTTCTTATATTCTAAGTTTTTCAGTGCAACTCACTCATATACTATGTACTACACTGTGCGTTTCTTATATTCTAAGTTTTTCAGTGCAACTCACTCATATACTATGTACTACACTGTGCGTTTCTTATATTCTAAGTTTTTCAGTGCAACTCACTCATATACTATGTACTACACTGTGCGTTTCTTATATTCTAAGTTTTTCAGTGCAACTCACTCATATACTATGTACTACACTGTGCGTTTCTTATATTCTAAGTTTTTCAGTGCAACTCACTCATATACTATGTACTACACTGTGCATTTCGTGTAATGCGAGTTTTTCAGTAAATTCTAAGTTTTTCAGTGCAACTCACTCATATACTATGTACTACACTGTGCGTTTCTTATATTCTAAGTTTTTCAGTGCAACTCACTCATATACTATGTACTACACTGTGAGTTTCTTATATTCTAAGTTTTTCAGTGCAACTCATTCATATACTATGTACTACACTGTGCGTTTCTTATATTCTAAGTTTTTCAGTGCAACTCACTCATATACTATGTACTACACTGTGCGTTTCTTATATTCTAAGTTTTTCAGTGCAACTCACTCATATACTATATACTACACTGTGCGTTTCTTATATTCTAAGTTTTTCAGTGCAACTCACTCATATACTATGTACTACACTGTGCGTTTCTTATATTCTAAGTTTTTCAGTGCAACTCACTCATATACTATGTACTACACTGTGCGTTTCTTATATTCTAAGTTTTTCAGTGCAACTCACTCATATACTATGTACTACACTGTGCGTTTCTTATATTCTAAGTTTTTCAGTGCAACTCACTCATATACTATGTACTACACTGTGCGTTTCTTATATTCTAAGTTTTTCAGTGCAACTCACTCATATACTATGTACTACACTGTGCGTTTCTTATATTCTAAGTTTTTCAGTGCAACTCACTCATATACTATGTACTACACTGTGCGTTTCTTATATTCTAAGTTTTTCAGTGCAACTCACTCATATACTATGTACTACACTGTGCGTTTCTTATATTCTAAGTTTTTCAGTGCAACTCACTCATATACTATGTACTACACTGTGCGTTTCTTATATTCTAAGTTTTTCAGTGCAACTCACTCATATACTATGTACTACACTGTGCGTTTCTTATATTCTAAGTTTTTCAGTGCAACTCACTCATATACTATGTACTACACTGTGCGTTTCTTATATTCTAAGTTTTTCAGTGCAACTCACTCATATACTATGTACTACACTGTGCATTTCGTGTAATGCGAGTTTTTCAGTAAATTCTAAGTTTTTCAGTGCAACTCACTCATATACTATGTACTACACTGTGCGTTTCTTATATTCTAAGTTTTTCAGTGCAACTCACTCATATACTATGTACTACACTGTGAGTTTCTTATATTCTAAGTTTTTCAGTGCAACTCATTCATATACTATGTACTACACTGTGCGTTTCTTATATTCTAAGTTTTTCAGTGCAACTCACTCATATACTATGTACTACACTGTGCGTTTCTTATATTCTAAGTTTTTCAGTGCAACTCACTCATATACTATGTACTACACTGTGCGTTTCTTATATTCTAAGTTTTTCAGAGCAACTCACTCATATACTATGTACTACACTGTGCGTTTCTTATATTCTAAGTTTTTCAGTGCAACTCACTCATATACTATGTACTACACTGTGCGTTTCTTATATTCTAAGTTTTTCAGTGCAACTCACTCATATACTATGTACTACACTGTGCGTTTCTTATATTCTAAGTTTTGCAGTGCAACTCACTCATATACTATGTACTACACTGTGCGTTTCTTATATTCTAAGTTTTTCAGTGCAACTCACTCATATACTATGTACTACACTGTGCGTTTCTTATATTCTAAGTTTTTCAGTGCAACTCACTCATATACTATGTACTACACTGTGCGTTTCTTATATTCTAAGTTTTTCAGTGCAACTCACTCATATACTATGTACTACACTGTGCGTTTCTTATATTCTAAGTTTTTCAGTGCAACTCACTCATATACTATGTACTACACTGTGCATTTCGTGTAATGCGAGTTTTTCAGTAAATTCTAAGTTTTTCAGTGCAACTCACTCATATACTATGTACTACACTGTGCGTTTCTTATATTCTAAGTTTTTCAGTGCAACTCATTCATATACTATGTACTACACTGTGAGTTTCTTATATTCTAAGTTTTTCAGTGCAACTCATTCATATACTATGTACTACACTGTGCGTTTCTTATATTCTAAGTTTTTCAGTGCAACTCACTCATATACTATGTACTACACTGTGCGTTTCTTATATTCTAAGTTTTTCAGTGCAACTCACTCATATACTATGTACTACACTGTGCGTTTCTTATATTCTAAGTTTTTCAGTGCAACTCACTCATATACTATGTACTACACTGTGCGTTTCTTATATTCTAAGTTTTTCAGTGCAACTCACTCATATACTATGTACTACACTGTGCGTTTCTTATATTCTAAGTTTTTCAGTGCAACTCACTCATATACTATGTACTACACTGTGCGTTTCTTATATTCTAAGTTTTTCAGTGCAACTCACTCATATACTATGTACTACACTGTGCGTTTCTTATATTCTAAGTTTTTCAGTGCAACTCACTCATATACTATGTACTACACTGTGCGTTTCTTATATTCTAAGTTTTTCAGTGCAACTCACTCATATACTATGTACTACACTGTGCGTTTCTTATATTCTAAGTTTTTCAGTGCAACTCACTCATATACTATGTACTACACTGTGCGTTTCTTATATTCTAAGTTTTTCAGTGCAACTCACTCATATACTATGTACTACACTGTGCGTTTCTTATATTCTAAGTTTTTCAGTGCAACTCACTCATATACTATGTACTACACTGTGCGTTTCTTATATTCTAAGTTTTTCAGTGCAACTCACTCATATACTATGTACTACACTGTGCGTTTCTTATATTCTAAGTTTTTCAGTGCAACTCACTCATATACTATATACTACACTGTGCATTTCATGTAATGCGAGTTTTTCAGTAAATTCTAAGTTTTTCAGTGCAACTCACTCATATACTTTGTACTACACTGTGCTTTTCTTAAATTCTAAGTTTTTCAGTGCAACTCACTCATATACTATGTACTACACTGTGCGTTTCTTATATTCTAAGTTTTTTAGTGCAACTCACACATATACTATGTACTACACTGTGCGTTTCTTATATTCTAAGTTTTTAGTGCAACTCAATCATATACTATGTACTACACTGTGCGTTTCTTATATTCTAAGTTTTTCAGTGCAACTCACTCATATACTATGTACTACACTGTGCGTTTCTTATATTCTAAGTTTTTCAGTGCAACTCACTCATATACTATGTACTACACTGTGCGTTTCTTATATTCTAAGTTTTTCAGTGCAACTCACTCATATACTATGTACTACACTGTGAGTTTCTTAAATTCTAAGTTTTTCAGTGCAACTCACTCATATACTATGTACTACACTGTGCGTTTCTTATATTCTAAGTTTTTCAGTGCAACTCACTCATATACTATGTACTACACTGTGCGTTTCTTATATTCTAAGTTTTTCAGTGCAACTCACTCATATACTATGTACTACACTGTGCGTTTCTTATATTCTAAGTTTTTCAGTGCAACTCACTCATATACTATGTACTACACTGTGCGTTTCTTATATTCTAAGTTTTTCAGTGCAACTCACTCATATACTATGTACTACACTGTGCGTTTCTTATATTCTAAGTTTTTCAGTGCAACTCACTCATATACTATGTACTACACTGTGCGTTTCTTATATTCTAAGTTTTTCAGTGCAACTCACTCATATACTATGTACTACACTGTGCGTTTCTTGTACTGCGAGTTTTTCAGTAAATTCTAAGTTTTTCAGTGCAACTCACTCATATACTATGTACTACACTGTGCGTTTCTTATATTCTAAGTTTTTCAGTGCAACTCACTCATATACTATGTACTACACTGTGCGTTTCTTATATTCTAAGTTTTTCAGTGCAACTCACTCATATACTATGTACTACACTGTGCGTTTCTTATATTCTAAGTTTTTCAGTGCAACTCACTCATATACTATGTACTACACTGTGCGTTTCTTATATTCTAAGTTTTTCAGTGCAACTCACTCATATACTATGTACTACACTGTGCGTTTCTTATATTCTAAGTTTTTCAGTGCAACTCACTCATATACTATGTACTACACTGTGCGTTTCTTATATTCTAAGTTTTTCAGTGCAACTCACTCATATACTATGTACTACACTGTGCGTTTCTTATATTCTAAGTTTTTCAGTGCAACTCACTCATATACTATGTACTACACTGTGCGTTTCTTATATTCTAAGTTTTTCAGTGCAACTCACTCATATACTATGTACTACACTGTGCATTTCTTATATTCTAAGTTTTTCAGTGCAACTCACTATTATACTATGTACTACACTGTGCGTTTCTTATATTCTAAGTTTTTCAGTGCAACTCACTCATATACTATGTACTACACTGTGCGTTTCTTAAAATCTAAGTTTTTCAGTGCAACTCACTCATATACTATGTACTACACTGTGCGTTTCTTATATTCTAAGTTTTTCAGTGCAACTCACTCATATACTATGTACTACACTGTGCGTTTCTTATATTCTCAGTTTTTCAGTGCAACTCACTCATATACTATGTACTACACTGTGCATTTCGTGTAATGCGAGTTTTTCAGTAAATTCTAAGTTTTTCAGTGCAACTCACTCATATACTATGTACTACACTGTGCGTTTCTTATATTCTAAGTTTTTCAGTGCAACTCACTCATATACTATGTACTACACTGTGAGTTTCTTATATTCTAAGTTTTTCAGTGCAACTCATTCATATACTATGTACTACACTGTGCGTTTCTTATATTCTAAGTTTTTCAGTGCAACTCACTCATATACTATGTACTACACTGTGCGTTTCTTATATTCTAAGTTTTTCAGTGCAACTCACTCATATACTATGTACTACACTGTGCGTTTCTTATATTCTAAGTTTTTCAGTGCAACTCACTCATATACTATGTACTACACTGTGCGTTTCTTATATTCTAAGTTTTTCAGTGCAACTCACTCATATACTATGTACTACACTGTGCGTTTCTTATATTCTAAGTTTTTCAGTGCAACTCACTCATATACTATGTACTACACTGTGCGTTTCTTATATTCTAAGTTTTTCAGTGCAACTCACTCATATACTATGTACTACACTGTGCGTTTCTTATATTCTAAGTTTTTCAGTGCAACTCACTCATATACTATGTACTACACTGTGCGTTTCTTATATTCTAAGTTTTTCAGTGCAACTCACTCATTTACTATGTACTACACTGTGCGTTTCTTATATTCTAAGTTTTTCAGTGCAACTCACTCGTATACTATGTACTACACTGTGCGTTTCTTATATTCTAAGTTTTTCAGTGCAACTCACTCGTATACTATGTACTACACTGTGCGTTTCTTATATTCTAAGTTTTTCTGTGCAACTCACTCGTATACTATGTACTACACTGTGCGTTTCTTATATTCTAAGTTTTTCAGTGCAACTCACTCTTATACTATGTACTACACTGTGCGTTTCTTATATTCTAAGTTTTTCAGTGCAACTCACTCATATACTATGTACTACACTGTGCGTTTCTTATATTCTAAGTTTTTCAGTGCAACTCACTCATATACTATGTACTACACTGTGCGTTTCTTATATTCTAAGTTTTTCAGTGCAACTCACTCATATACTATGTACTACACTGTGCGTTTCTTATATTCTAAGTTTTTCAGTGCAACTCACTCATATACTATGTACTACACTGTGCGTTTCTTATATTCTAAGTTTTTCAGTGCAACTCACTCATATACTATGTACTACACTGTGCGTTTCTTATATTCTAAATTTTTCAGTGCAACTCACTCATATACTATGTACTACACTGTGCGTTTCTTATATTCTAAGTTTTTCAGTGCAACTCACTCATATACTATGTACTACACTGTGCGTTTCTTATATTCTAAGTTTTTCAGTGCAACTCACTCATATACTATGTACTACACTGTGCGTTTCTTATATTCTAAGTTTTTCAGTGCAACTCACTCATATACTATGTACTACACTGTGCGTTTCTTATATTCTAAGTTTTTCAGTGCAACTCACTCATATACTATATACTACACTGTGCGTTTCTTATATTCTAAGTTTTTCAGTGCAACTCACTCATATACTATATACTACACTGTGCGTTTCTTATATTCTAAGTTTTTCAGTGCAACTCACTCATATACTATGTACTACACTGTGCGTTTCTTATATTCTAAGTTTTTCAGTGCAACTCACTCATATACTATGTACTACACTGTGCATTTCGTGTAATGCGAGTTTTTCAGTAAATTCTAAGTTTTTCAGTGCAACTCACTCATATACTATGTACTACACTGTGCGTTTCTTATATTCTAAGTTTTTCAGTGCAACTCACTCATATACTATGTACTACACTGTGAGTTTCTTATATTCTAAGTTTTTCAGTGCAACTCACTCATATACTATGTACTACACTGTGCGTTTCTTATATTCTAAGTTTTTCAGTGCAACTCACTCATATACTATGTACTACACTGTGCGTTTCTTATATTCTAAGTTTTTCAGTGCAACTCACTCATATACTATGTACTACACTGTGCGTTTCTTATATTCTAAGTTTTTCAGTGCAACTCACTCATATACTATGTACTACACTGTGCGTTTCTTATATTCTAAGTTTTTCAGTGCAACTCACTCATATACTATGTACTACACTGTGCGTTTCTTATATTCTAAGTTTTTCAGTGCAACTCACTCATATACTATGTACTACACTGTGCGTTTCTTTTATTCTAAGTTTTTCAGTGCAACTCACTCATATACTATGTACTACACTGTGCGTTTCTTATATTCTAAGTTTTTCAGTGCAACTCACTCATATACTATGTACTACACTGTGCGTTTCTTATATTCTAAGTTTTTCAGTGCAACTCACTCATATACTATGTACTACACTGTGCGTTTCTTATATTCTAAGTTTTTCAGTGCAACTCACTCATATACTATGTACTACACTGTGCGTTTCTTATATTCTAAGTTTTTCAGTGCAACTCACTCATATACTATGTACTACACTGTGCGTTTCTTATATTCTAAGTTTTTCAGTGCAACTCACTCATATACTATGTACTACACTGTGCGTTTCTTATATTCTAAGTTTTTCAGTGCAACTCACTCATATACTATGTACTACACTGTGCGTTTCTTATATTCTAAGTTTTTCAGTGCAACTCACTCATATACTATGTACTACACTGTGCGTTTCTTATATTCTAAATTTTTCAGTGCAACTCACTCATATACTATGTACTACACTGTGCGTTTCTTATATTCTAAGTTTTTCAGTGCAACTCACTCATATACTATATACTACACTGTGCGTTTCTTATATTCTAAGTTTTTCAGTGCAACTCACTCATATACTATGTACTACACTGTGCGTTTCTTATATTCTAAGTTTTTCAGTGCAACTCACTCATATACTATGTACTACACTGTGCGTTTCTTATATTCTAAGTTTTTCAGTGCAACTCACTCATATACTATATACTACACTGTGCGTTTTTTATATTCTAAGTTTTTCAGTGCAAATCACTCATATACTATGTACTACACTGTGCGTTTTTTATATTCTAAGTTTTTCAGTGCAACTCACTCATATACTATGTACTACACTGTGCGTTTCTTATATTCTAAGTTTTTCAGTGCAACTCACTCATATACTATATACTACACTGTGCGTTTCTTATATTCTAAGTTTTTCAGTGCAACTCACTCATATACTATGTACTACACTGTGCGTTTCTTATATTCTAAGTTTTTCAGTGCAACTCACTCATATACTATGTACTACACTGTGCATTTCGTGTAATGCGAGTTTTTCAGTAAATTCTAAGTTTTTCAGTGCAACTCACTCATATACTATGTACTACACTGTGCGTTTCTTATATTCTAAGTTTTTCAGTGCAACTCACTCATATACTATGTACTACACTGTGAGTTTCTTATATTCTTAGTTTTTCAGTGCAACTCATTCATATACTATGTACTACACTGTGCGTTTCTTATATTCTAAGTTTTTCAGTGCAACTCACTCATATACTATGTACTACACTGTGCGTTTCTTATATTCTAAGTTTTTCAGTGCAACTCACTCATATACTATGTACTACACTGTGCGTTTCTTATATTCTAAGTTTTTCAGTGCAACTCACTCATATACTATGTACTACACTGTGCGTTTCTTATATTCTAAGTTTTTCAGTGCAACTCACTCATATACTATGTACTACACTGTGCGTTTCTTAAATTCTAAGTTTTTCAGTGCAACTCACTCATATACTATGTACTACACTGTGCGTTTCTTATATTCTAAGTTTTTCAGTGCATCTCACTCATATACTATGTACTACACTGTGCGTTTCTTATATTCTAAGTTTTTCAGTGCAACTCACTCATATACTATGTACTACACTGTGCGTTTCTTATATTCTAAGTTTTTCAGTGCAACTCACTCATATACTATGTACTACACTGTGCGTTTCTTATATTCTAAGTTTTTCAGTGCAACTCACTCATATACTATGTACTACACTGTGCGTTTCTTATATTCTAAGTTTTTCAGTGCAACTCACTCATATACTATGTACTACACTGTGCGTTTCTTATATTCTAAGTTTTTCAGTGCAACTCACTCATATACTATGTACTACACTGTGCATTTCGTGTAATGCGAGTTTTTCAGTAAATTCTAAGTTTTTCAGTGCAACTCACTCATATACTTTGTACTACACTGTGCTTTTCTTAAATTCTAAGTTTTTCAGTGCAACTCACTCATATACTATGTACTACACTGTGAGTTTCTTATATTCTAAGTTTTTCAGTGCAACTCACTCATATACTATGTACTACACTGTGCGTTTCTTATATTCTAAGTTTTTCAGTGCAACTCACTCATATACTATGTACTACACTGTGCGTTTCTTATATTCTAAGTTTTTCAGTGCAACTCACTCATATACTATGTACTACACTGTGCGTTTCTTAAATTCTAAGTTTTTCAGTGCAACTCACTCATATACTATGTACTACACTGTGCGTTTCTTATATTCTAAGTTTTTCAGTGCAACTCACTCATATACTATGTACTACACTGTGCGTTTCTTATATTCTAAGTTTTTCAGTGCAACTCACTCATATACTATGTACTACACTGTGCGTTTCTTATATTCTAAGTTTTTCAGTGCAACTCACTCATATACTATGTACTACACTGTGCGTTTCTTATATTCTAAGTTTTTCAGTGCAACTCACTCATATACTATGTACTACACTGTGCGTTTCTTATATTCTAAGTTTTTCAGTGCAACTCACTCATATACTATGTACTACACTGTGCGTTTCTTATATTCTAAGTTTTTCAGTGCAACTCACTCATATACTATGTACTACACTGTGCGTTTCTTATATTCTAAGTTTTTCAGTGCAACTCACTCATATACTATGTACTACACTGTGCATTTCGTGTAATGCGAGTTTTTCAGTAAATTCTAAGTTTTTCAGTGCAACTCACTCATATACTATGTACTACACTGTGCGTTTCTTATATTCTAAGTTTTTCAGTGCAACTCACTCATATACTATGTACTACACTGTGAGTTTCTTATATTCTAAGTTTTTCAGTGCAACTCATTCATATACTATGTACTACACTGTGCGTTTCTTATATTCTAAGTTTTTCAGTGCAACTCACTCATATACTATGTACTACACTGTGCGTTTCTTATATTCTAAGTTTTTCAGTGCAACTCACTCATATACTATGTACTACACTGTGCGTTTCTTATATTCTAAGTTTTTCAGTGCAACTCACTCATATACTATGTACTACACTGTGCGTTTCTTATATTCTAAGTTTTTCAGTGCAACTCACTCATATACTATGTACTACACTGTGCGTTTCTTATATTCTAAGTTTTTCAGTGCAACTCACTCATATACTATGTACTACACTGTGCGTTTCTTATATTCTAAGTTTTTCAGTGCAACTCACTCATATACTATGTACTACACTGTGCGTTTCTTATATTCTAAGTTTTTCAGTGCAACTCACTCATATACTATGTACTACACTGTGCGTTTCTTATATTCTAAGTTTTTCAGTGCAACTCACTCATATACTATGTACTACACTGTGCGTTTCTTATATTCTAAGTTTTTCAGTGCAACTCACTCATATACTATGTACTACACTGTGCGTTTCTTATATTCTAAGTTTTTCAGTGCAACTCACTCATATACTATGTACTACACTGTGCGTTTCTTATATTCTAAGTTTTTCAGTGCAACTCACTCATATACTATGTACTACACTGTGCGTTTCTTATATTCTAAGTTTTTCAGTGCAACTCACTCATATACTATGTACTACACTGTGCATTTCGTGTAATGCGAGTTTTTCAGTAAATTCTAAGTTTTTCAGTGCAACTCACTCATATACTATGTACTACACTGTGCGTTTCTTATATTCTAAGTTTTTCAGTGCAACTCACTCATATACTATGTACTACACTGTGAGTTTCTTATATTCTAAGTTTTTCAGTGCAACTCACTCATATACTATGTACTACACTGTGCGTTTCTTATATTCTAAGTTTTTCAGTGCAACTCACTCATATACTATGTACTACACTGTGCGTTTCTTATATTCTAAGTTTTTCAGTGCAACTCACTCATATACTATGTACTACACTGTGCGTTTCTTATATTCTAAGTTTTTCAGTGCAACTCACTCATATACTATGTACTACACTGTGCGTTTCTTATATTCTAAGTTTTTCAGTGCAACTCACTCATATACTATGTACTACACTGTGCGTTTCTTATATTCTAAGTTTTTCAGTGCAACTCACTCATATACTATGTACTACACTGTGCGTTTCTTATATTCTAAGTTTTTCAGTGCAACTCACTCATATACTATGTACTACACTGTGCGTTTCTTATATTCTAAGTTTTTCAGTGCAACTCACTCATATACTATGTACTACACTGTGCGTTTCTTATATTCTAAGTTTTTCAGTGCAACTCACTCATATACTATGTACTACACTGTGCGTTTCTTATATTCTAAGTTTTTCAGTGCAACTCACTCATATACTATGTACTACACTGTGCGTTTCTTATATTCTAAGTTTTTCAGTGCAACTCACTCATATACTATGTACTACACTGTGCGTTTCTTATATTCTAAGTTTTTCAGTGCAACTCACTCATATACTATGTACTACACTGTGCGTTTCTTATATTCTAAGTTTTTCAGTGCAACTCACTCATATACTATGTACTACACTGTGCGTTTCTTATATTCTAAGTTTTTCAGTGCAACTCACTCATATACTATGTACTACACTGTGCATTTCGTGTAATGCGAGTTTTTCAGTAAATTCTAAGTTTTTCAGTGCAACTCACTCATATACTATGTACTACACTGTGCGTTTCTTATATTCTAAGTTTTTCAGTGCAACTCACTCATATACTATGTACTACACTGTGAGTTTCTTATATTCTAAGTTTTTCAGTGCAACTCATTCATATACTATGTACTACACTGTGCGTTTCTTATATTCTAAGTTTTTCAGTGCAACTCACTCATATACTATGTACTACACTGTGCGTTTCTTATATTCTAAGTTTTTCAGTGCAACTCACTCATATACTATGTACTACACTGTGCGTTTCTTATATTCTAAGTTTTTCAGAGCAACTCACTCATATACTATGTACTACACTGTGCGTTTCTTATATTCTAAGTTTTTCAGTGCAACTCACTCATATACTATGTACTACACTGTGCGTTTCTTATATTCTAAGTTTTTCAGTGCAACTCACTCATATACTATGTACTACACTGTGCGTTTCTTATATTCTAAGTTTTGCAGTGCAACTCACTCATATACTATGTACTACACTGTGCGTTTCTTATATTCTAAGTTTTTCAGTGCAACTCACTCATATACTATGTACTACACTGTGCGTTTCTTATATTCTAAGTTTTTCAGTGCAACTCACTCATATACTATGTACTACACTGTGCGTTTCTTATATTCTAAGTTTTTCAGTGCAACTCACTCATATACTATGTACTACACTGTGCGTTTCTTATATTCTAAGTTTTTCAGTGCAACTCACTCATATACTATGTACTACACTGTGCATTTCGTGTAATGCGAGTTTTTCAGTAAATTCTAAGTTTTTCAGTGCAACTCACTCATATACTATGTACTACACTGTGCGTTTCTTATATTCTAAGTTTTTCAGTGCAACTCACTCATATACTATGTACTACACTGTGAGTTTCTTATATTCTAAGTTTTTCAGTGCAACTCATTCATATACTATGTACTACACTGTGCGTTTCTTATATTCTAAGTTTTTCAGTGCAACTCACTCATATACTATGTACTACACTGTGCGTTTCTTATATTCTAAGTTTTTCAGTGCAACTCACTCATATACTATGTACTACACTGTGCGTTTCTTATATTCTAAGTTTTTCAGTGCAACTCACTCATATACTATGTACTACACTGTGCGTTTCTTATATTCTAAGTTTTTCAGTGCAACTCACTCATATACTATGTACTACACTGTGCGTTTCTTATATTCTAAGTTTTTCAGTGCAACTCACTCATATACTATGTACTACACTGTGCGTTTCTTATATTCTAAGTTTTTCAGTGCAACTCACTCATATACTATGTACTACACTGTGCGTTTCTTATATTCTAAGTTTTTCAGTGCAACTCACTCATATACTATGTACTACACTGTGCGTTTCTTATATTCTAAGTTTTTCAGTGCAACTCACTCATATACTATGTACTACACTGTGCGTTTCTTATATTCTAAGTTTTTCAGTGCAACTCACTCATATACTATGTACTACACTGTGCGTTTCTTATATTCTAAATTTTTCAGTGCAACTCACACATATACTATGTACTACACTGTGCGTTTCTTATATTCTACGTTTTTCAGTGCAACTCACTCATATACTATGTACTACACTGTGCGTTTCTTATATTCTAAGTTTTTCAGTGCAACTCACTCATATACTATGTACTACACTGTGCGTTTCTTATATTCTAAGTTTTTCAGTGCAACTCACTCATATACTATATACTACACTGTGCATTTCATGTAATGCGAGTTTTTCAGTAAATTCTAAGTTTTTCAGTGCAACTCACTCATATACTTTGTACTACACTGTGCTTTTCTTAAATTCTAAGTTTTTCAGTGCAACTCACTCATATACTATGTACTACACTGTGCGTTTCTTATATTCTAAGTTTTTTAGTGCAACTCACACATATACTATGTACTACACTGTGCGTTTCTTATATTCTAAGTTTTTAGTGCAACTCAATCATATACTATGTACTACACTGTGCGTTTCTTATATTCTAAGTTTTTCAGTGCAACTCACTCATATACTATGTACTACACTGTGCGTTTCTTATATTCTAAGTTTTTCAGTGTAACTCACTCATATACTATGTACTACACTGTGCGTTTCTTATATTCTAAGTTTTTCAGTGCAACTCACTCATATACTATGTACTACACTGTGAGTTTCTTAAATTCTAAGTTTTTCAGTGCAACTCACTCATATACTATGTACTACACTGTGCGTTTCTTATATTCTAAGTTTTTCAGTGCAACTCACTCATATACTATGTACTACACTGTGCGTTTCTTATATTCTAAGTTTTTCAGTGCAACTCACTCATATACTATGTACTACACTGTGCGTTTCTTATATTCTAAGTTTTTCAGTGCAACTCACTCATATACTATGTACTACACTGTGCGTTTCTTATATTCTAAGTTTTTCAGTGCAACTCACTCATATACTATGTACTACACTGTGCGTTTCTTATATTCTAAGTTTTTCAGTGCAACTCACTCATATACTATGTACTACACTGTGCGTTTCTTATATTCTAAGTTTTTCAGTGCAACTCACTCATATACTATGTACTACACTGTGCGTTTCTTGTACTGCGAGTTTTTCAGTAAATTCTAAGTTTTTCAGTGCAACTCACTCATATACTATGTACTACACTGTGCGTTTCTTATATTCTAAGTTTTTCAGTGCAACTCACTCATATACTATGTACTACACTGTGCGTTTCTTATATTCTAAGTTTTTCAGTGCAACTCACTCATATACTATGTACTACACTGTGCGTTTCTTATATTCTAAGTTTTTCAGTGCAACTCACTCATATACTATGTACTACACTGTGCGTTTCTTATATTCTAAGTTTTTCAGTGCAACTCACTCATATACTATGTACTACACTGTGCGTTTCTTATATTCTAAGTTTTTCAGTGCAACTCACTCATATACTATGTACTACACTGTGCGTTTCTTATATTCTAAGTTTTTCAGTGCAACTCACTCATATACTATGTACTACACTGTGCGTTTCTTATATTCTAAGTTTTTCAGTGCAACTCACTCATATACTATGTACTACACTGTGCGTTTCTTATATTCTAAGTTTTTCAGTGCAACTCACTCATATACTATGTACTACACTGTGCGTTTCTTATATTCTAAGTTTTTCAGTGCAACTCACTCATATACTATGTACTACACTGTGCATTTCTTATATTCTAAGTTTTTCAGTGCAACTCACTATTATACTATGTACTACACTGTGCGTTTCTTATATTCTAAGTTTTTCAGTGCAACTCACTCATATACTATGTACTACACTGTGCGTTTCTTAAAATCTAAGTTTTTCAGTGCAACTCACTCATATACTATGTACTACACTGTGCGTTTCTTATATTCTAAGTTTTTCAGTGCAACTCACTCATATACTATGTACTACACTGTGCGTTTCTTATATTCTCAGTTTTTCAGTGCAACTCACTCATATACTATGTACTACACTGTGCATTTCGTGTAATGCGAGTTTTTCAGTAAATTCTAAGTTTTTCAGTGCAACTCACTCATATACTATGTACTACACTGTGCGTTTCTTATATTCTAAGTTTTTCAGTGCAACTCACTCATATACTATGTACTACACTGTGCATTTCGTGTAATGCGAGTTTTTCAGTAAATTCTAAGTTTTTCAGTGCAACTCACTCATATACTTTGTACTACACTGTGCTTTTCTTAAATTCTAAGTTTTTCAGTGCAACTCACTCATATACTATGTACTACACTGTGAGTTTCTTATATTCTAAGTTTTTCAGTGCAACTCACTCATATACTATGTACTACACTGTGCGTTTCTTATATTCTAAGTTTTTCAGTGCAACTCACTCATATACTATGTACTACACTGTGCGTTTCTTATATTCTAAGTTTTTCAGTGCAACTCACTCATATACTATGTACTACACTGTGCGTTTCTTAAATTCTAAGTTTTTCAGTGCAACTCACTCATATACTATGTACTACACTGTGCGTTTCTTATATTCTAAGTTTTTCAGTGCAACTCACTCATATACTATGTACTACACTGTGCGTTTCTTATATTCTAAGTTTTTCAGTGCAACTCACTCATATACTATGTACTACACTGTGCGTTTCTTATATTCTAAGTTTTTCAGTGCAACTCACTCATATACTATGTACTACACTGTGCGTTTCTTATATTCTAAGTTTTTCAGTGCAACTCACTCATATACTATGTACTACACTGTGCGTTTCTTATATTCTAAGTTTTTCAGTGCAACTCACTCATATACTATGTACTACACTGTGCGTTTCTTATATTCTAAGTTTTTCAGTGCAACTCACTCATATACTATGTACTACACTGTGCGTTTCTTATATTCTAAGTTTTTCAGTGCAACTCACTCATATACTATGTACTACACTGTGCATTTCGTGTAATGCGAGTTTTTCAGTAAATTCTAAGTTTTTCAGTGCAACTCACTCATATACTATGTACTACACTGTGCGTTTCTTATATTCTAAGTTTTTCAGTGCAACTCACTCATATACTATGTACTACACTGTGAGTTTCTTATATTCTAAGTTTTTCAGTGCAACTCATTCATATACTATGTACTACACTGTGCGTTTCTTATATTCTAAGTTTTTCAGTGCAACTCACTCATATACTATGTACTACACTGTGCGTTTCTTATATTCTAAGTTTTTCAGTGCAACTCACTCATATACTATGTACTACACTGTGCGTTTCTTATATTCTAAGTTTTTCAGTGCAACTCACTCATATACTATGTACTACACTGTGCGTTTCTTATATTCTAAGTTTTTCAGTGCAACTCACTCATATACTATGTACTACACTGTGCGTTTCTTATATTCTAAGTTTTTCAGTGCAACT
This sequence comes from Mus caroli, assembly GCF_978045245.1. Lineage (NCBI taxonomy): Eukaryota > Metazoa > Chordata > Mammalia > Rodentia > Muridae > Mus > Mus caroli. The sequence continues at coordinate 554,736 of NW_028227345.1, forward strand.
CACTCATATACTATGTACTACACTGTGCGTTTCTTATATTCTAAGTTTTTCAGTGCAACTCACTCATATACTATGTACTACACTGTGCGTTTCTTATATTCTAAGTTTTTCAGTGCAACTCACTCATATACTATGTACTACACTGTGCGTTTCTTATATTCTAAGTTTTTCAGTGCAACTCACTCATATACTATGTACTACACTGTGCGTTTCTTATATTCTAAGTTTTTCAGTGCAACTCACTCATATACTATGTACTACACTGTGCGTTTCTTATATTCTAAGTTTTTCAGTGCAACTCACTCATATACTATGTACTACACTGTGCGTTTCTTATATTCTAAGTTTTTCAGTGCAACTCACTCATATACTATGTACTACACTGTGCGTTTCTTATATTCTAAGTTTTTCAGTGCAACTCACTCATATACTATGTACTACACTGTGCGTTTCTTATATTCTAAGTTTTTCAGTGCAACTCACTCATATACTATGTACTACACTGTGCATTTCGTGTAATGCGAGTTTTTCAGTAAATTCTAAGTTTTTCAGTGCAACTCACTCATATACTATGTACTACACTGTGCGTTTCTTATATTCTAAGTTTTTCAGTGCAACTCACTCATATACTATGTACTACACTGTGAGTTTCTTATATTCTAAGTTTTTCAGTGCAACTCATTCATATACTATGTACTACACTGTGCGTTTCTTATATTCTAAGTTTTTCAGTGCAACTCACTCATATACTATGTACTACACTGTGCGTTTCTTATATTCTAAGTTTTTCAGTGCAACTCACTCATATACTATGTACTACACTGTGCGTTTCTTATATTCTAAGTTTTTCAGAGCAACTCACTCATATACTATGTACTACACTGTGCGTTTCTTATATTCTAAGTTTTTCAGTGCAACTCACTCATATACTATGTACTACACTGTGCGTTTCTTATATTCTAAGTTTTTCAGTGCAACTCACTCATATACTATGTACTACACTGTGCGTTTCTTATATTCTAAGTTTTGCAGTGCAACTCACTCATATACTATGTACTACACTGTGCGTTTCTTATATTCTAAGTTTTTCAGTGCAACTCACTCATATACTATGTACTACACTGTGCGTTTCTTATATTCTAAGTTTTTCAGTGCAACTCACTCATATACTATGTACTACACTGTGCGTTTCTTATATTCTAAGTTTTTCAGTGCAACTCACTCATATACTATGTACTACACTGTGCGTTTCTTATATTCTAAGTTTTTCAGTGCAACTCACTCATATACTATGTACTACACTGTGCATTTCGTGTAATGCGAGTTTTTCAGTAAATTCTAAGTTTTTCAGTGCAACTCACTCATATACTATGTACTACACTGTGCGTTTCTTATATTCTAAGTTTTTCAGTGCAACTCACTCATATACTATGTACTACACTGTGAGTTTCTTATATTCTAAGTTTTTCAGTGCAACTCATTCATATACTATGTACTACACTGTGAGTTTCTTATATTCTAAGTTTTTCAGTGCAACTCACTCATATACTATGTACTACACTGTGCGTTTCTTATATTCTAAGTTTTTCAGTGCAACTCACTCATATACTATGTACTACACTGTGCGTTTCTTATATTCTAAGTTTTTCAGTGCAACTCACTCATATACTATGTACTACACTGTGCGTTTCTTATATTCTAAGTTTTTCAGTGCAACTCACTCATATACTATGTACTACACTGTGCGTTTCTTATATTCTAAGTTTTTCAGTGCAACTCACTCATATACTATGTACTACACTGTGCGTTTCTTATATTCTAAGTTTTTCAGTGCAACTCACTCATATACTATGTACTACACTGTGCGTTTCTTATATTCTAAGTTTTTCAGTGCAACTCACTCATATACTATGTACTACACTGTGCGTTTCTTATATTCTAAGTTTTTCAGTGCAACTCACTCATATACTATGTACTACACTGTGCGTTTCTTATATTCTAAGTTTTTCAGTGCAACTCACTCATATACTATGTACTACACTGTGCGTTTCTTATATTCTAAGTTTTTCAGTGCAACTCACTCATATACTATGTACTACACTGTGCGTTTCTTATATTCTAAGTTTTTCAGTGCAACTCACTCATATACTATGTACTACACTGTGCGTTTCTTATATTCTAAGTTTTTCAGTGCAACTCACTCATATACTATGTACTACACTGTGCGTTTCTTATATTCTAAGTTTTTCAGTGCAACTCACTCATATACTATATACTACACTGTGCATTTCATGTAATGCGAGTTTTTCAGTAAATTCTAAGTTTTTCAGTGCAACTCACTCATATACTTTGTACTACACTGTGCTTTTCTTAAATTCTAAGTTTTTCAGTGCAACTCACTCATATACTATGTACTACACTGTGCGTTTCTTATATTCTAAGTTTTTTAGTGCAACTCACACATATACTATGTACTACACTGTGCGTTTCTTATATTCTAAGTTTTTAGTGCAACTCAATCATATACTATGTACTACACTGTGCGTTTCTTATATTCTAAGTTTTTCAGTGCAACTCACTCATATACTATGTACTACACTGTGCGTTTCTTATATTCTAAGTTTTTCAGTGCAACTCACTCATATACTATGTACTACACTGTGCGTTTCTTATATTCTAAGTTTTTCAGTGCAACTCACTCATATACTATGTACTACACTGTGAGTTTCTTAAATTCTAAGTTTTTCAGTGCAACTCACTCATATACTATGTACTACACTGTGCGTTTCTTATATTCTAAGTTTTTCAGTGCAACTCACTCATATACTATGTACTACACTGTGCGTTTCTTATATTCTAAGTTTTTCAGTGCAACTCACTCATATACTATGTACTACACTGTGCGTTTCTTATATTCTAAGTTTTTCAGTGCAACTCACTCATATACTATGTACTACACTGTGCGTTTCTTATATTCTAAGTTTTTCAGTGCAACTCACTCATATACTATGTACTACACTGTGCGTTTCTTATATTCTAAGTTTTTCAGTGCAACTCACTCATATACTATGTACTACACTGTGCGTTTCTTATATTCTAAGTTTTTCAGTGCAACTCACTCATATACTATGTACTACACTGTGCGTTTCTTGTACTGCGAGTTTTTCAGTAAATTCTAAGTTTTTCAGTGCAACTCACTCATATACTATGTACTACACTGTGCGTTTCTTATATTCTAAGTTTTTCAGTGCAACTCACTCATATACTATGTACTACACTGTGCGTTTCTTATATTCTAAGTTTTTCAGTGCAACTCACTCATATACTATGTACTACACTGTGCGTTTCTTATATTCTAAGTTTTTCAGTGCAACTCACTCATATACTATGTACTACACTGTGCGTTTCTTATATTCTAAGTTTTTCAGTGCAACTCACTCATATACTATGTACTACACTGTGCGTTTCTTATATTCTAAGTTTTTCAGTGCAACTCACTCATATACTATGTACTACACTGTGCGTTTCTTATATTCTAAGTTTTTCAGTGCAACTCACTCATATACTATGTACTACACTGTGCGTTTCTTATATTCTAAGTTTTTCAGTGCAACTCACTCATATACTATGTACTACACTGTGCGTTTCTTATATTCTAAGTTTTTCAGTGCAACTCACTCATATACTATGTACTACACTGTGCGTTTCTTATATTCTAAGTTTTTCAGTGCAACTCACTCATATACTATGTACTACACTGTGCATTTCTTATATTCTAAGTTTTTCAGTGCAACTCACTATTATACTATGTACTACACTGTGCGTTTCTTATATTCTAAGTTTTTCAGTGCAACTCACTCATATACTATGTACTACACTGTGCGTTTCTTAAAATCTAAGTTTTTCAGTGCAACTCACTCATATACTATGTACTACACTGTGCGTTTCTTATATTCTAAGTTTTTCAGTGCAACTCACTCATATACTATGTACTACACTGTGCGTTTCTTATATTCTCAGTTTTTCAGTGCAACTCACTCATATACTATGTACTACACTGTGCATTTCGTGTAATGCGAGTTTTTCAGTAAATTCTAAGTTTTTCAGTGCAACTCACTCATATACTATGTACTACACTGTGCGTTTCTTATATTCTAAGTTTTTCAGTGCAACTCACTCATATACTATGTACTACACTGTGAGTTTCTTATATTCTAAGTTTTTCAGTGCAACTCATTCATATACTATGTACTACACTGTGCGTTTCTTATATTCTAAGTTTTTCAGTGCAACTCACTCATATACTATGTACTACACTGTGCGTTTCTTATATTCTAAGTTTTTCAGTGCAACTCACTCATATACTATGTACTACACTGTGCGTTTCTTATATTCTAAGTTTTTCAGTGCAACTCACTCATATACTATGTACTACACTGTGCGTTTCTTATATTCTAAGTTTTTCAGTGCAACTCACTCATATACTATGTACTACACTGTGCGTTTCTTATATTCTAAGTTTTTCAGTGCAACTCACTCATATACTATGTACTACACTGTGCGTTTCTTATATTCTAAGTTTTTCAGTGCAACTCACTCATATACTATGTACTACACTGTGCGTTTCTTATATTCTAAGTTTTTCAGTGCAACTCACTCATATACTATGTACTACACTGTGCGTTTCTTATATTCTAAGTTTTTCAGTGCAACTCACTCATATACTATGTACTACACTGTGCGTTTCTTATATTCTAAGTTTTTCAGTGCAACTCACTCATTTACTATGTACTACACTGTGCGTTTCTTATATTCTAAGTTTTTCAGTGCAACTCACTCGTATACTATGTACTACACTGTGCGTTTCTTATATTCTAAGTTTTTCAGTGCAACTCACTCGTATACTATGTACTACACTGTGCGTTTCTTATATTCTAAGTTTTTCTGTGCAACTCACTCGTATACTATGTACTACACTGTGCGTTTCTTATATTCTAAGTTTTTCAGTGCAACTCACTCGTATACTATGTACTACACTGTGCGTTTCTTATATTCTAAGTTTTTCAGTGCAACTCACTCATATACTATGTACTACACTGTGCGTTTCTTATATTCTAAGTTTTTCAGTGCAACTCACTCATATACTATGTACTACACTGTGCGTTTCTTATATTCTAAGTTTTTCAGTGCAACTCACTCATATACTATGTACTACACTGTGCGTTTCTTATATTCTAAGTTTTTCAGTGCAACTCACTCATATACTATGTACTACACTGTGCGTTTCTTATATTCTAAGTTTTTCAGTGCAACTCACTCATATACTATGTACTACACTGTGCGTTTCTTATATTCTAAGTTTTTCAGTGCAACTCACTCATATACTATGTACTACACTGTGCGTTTCTTATATTCTAAGTTTTTCAGTGCAACTCACTCATATACTATGTACTACACTGTGCGTTTCTTATATTCTAAGTTTTTCAGTGCAACTCACTCATATACTATGTACTACACTGTGCGTTTCTTATATTCTAAGTTTTTCAGTGCAACTCACTCATATACTATGTACTACACTGTGCGTTTCTTATATTCTAAGTTTTTCAGTGCAACTCACTCATATACTATGTACTACACTGTGCGTTTCTTATATTCTAAGTTTTTCAGTGCAACTCACTCATATACTATGTACTACACTGTGCGTTTCTTATATTCTAAGTTTTTCAGTGCAACTCACTCATATACTATGTACTACACTGTGCGTTTCTTATATTCTAAGTTTTTCAGTGCAACTCACTCATATACTATGTACTACACTGTGCATTTCTTATATTCTAAGTTTTTCAGTGCAACTCACTATTATACTATGTACTACACTGTGCGTTTCTTATATTCTAAGTTTTTCAGTGCAACTCACTCATATACTATGTACTACACTGTGCGTTTCTTAAAATCTAAGTTTTTCAGTGCAACTCACTCATATACTATGTACTACACTGTGCGTTTCTTATATTCTAAGTTTTTCAGTGCAACTCACTCATATACTATGTACTACACTGTGCGTTTCTTATATTCTCAGTTTTTCAGTGCAACTCACTCATATACTATGTACTACACTGTGCATTTCGTGTAATGCGAGTTTTTCAGTAAATTCTAAGTTTTTCAGTGCAACTCACTCATATACTATGTACTACACTGTGCGTTTCTTATATTCTAAGTTTTTCAGTGCAACTCACTCATATACTATGTACTACACTGTGAGTTTCTTATATTCTAAGTTTTTCAGTGCAACTCATTCATATACTATGTACTACACTGTGCGTTTCTTATATTCTAAGTTTTTCAGTGCAACTCACTCATATACTATGTACTACACTGTGCGTTTCTTATATTCTAAGTTTTTCAGTGCAACTCACTCATATACTATGTACTACACTGTGCGTTTCTTATATTCTAAGTTTTTCAGTGCAACTCACTCATATACTATGTACTACACTGTGCGTTTCTTATATTCTAAGTTTTTCAGTGCAACTCACTCATATACTATGTACTACACTGTGCGTTTCTTAAAATCTAAGTTTTTCAGTGCAACTCACTCATATACTATGTACTACACTGTGCGTTTCTTATATTCTAAGTTTTTCAGTGCAACTCACTCATATACTATGTACTACACTGTGCGTTTCTTATATTCTAAGTTTTTCAGTGCAACTCACTCATATACTATGTACTACACTGTGCGTTTCTTATATTCTAAGTTTTTCAGTGCAACTCACTCATATACTATGTACTACACTGTGCGTTTCTTATATTCTAAGTTTTTCAGTGCAACTCACTCATTTACTATGTACTACACTGTGCGTTTCTTATATTCTAAGTTTTTCAGTGCAACTCACTCGTATACTATGTACTACACTGTGCGTTTCTTATATTCTAAGTTTTTCAGTGCAACTCACTCGTATACTATGTACTACACTGTGCGTTTCTTATATTCTAAGTTTTTCTGTGCAACTCACTCGTATACTATGTACTACACTGTGCGTTTCTTATATTCTAAGTTTTTCAGTGCAACTCACTCGTATACTATGTACTACACTGTGCGTTTCTTATATTCTAAGTTTTTCAGTGCAACTCACTCATATACTATGAACTACACTGTGCGTTTCTTATATTCTAAGTTTTTCAGTGCAACTCACTCATATACTATGTACTACACTGTGCGTTTCTTATATTCTAAGTTTTTCAGTGCAACTCACTCATATACTATGTACTACACTGTGCGTTTCTTATATTCTAAGTTTTTCAGTGCAACTCACTCATATACTATGTACTACACTGTGCGTTTCTTATATTCTAAGTTTTTCAGTGCAACTCACTCATATACTATGTACTACACTGTGCGTTTCTTATATTCTAAGTTTTTCAGTGCAACTCACTCATATACTATGTACTACACTGTGCATTTCTTATATTCTAAGTTTTTCAGTGCAACTCACTATTATACTATGTACTACACTGTGCGTTTCTTATATTCTAAGTTTTTCAGTGCAACTCACTCATATACTATGTACTACACTGTGCGTTTCTTATATTCTAAGTTTTTCAGTGCAACTCACTCATATACTATGTACTACACTGTGCGTTTCTTATATTCTCAGTTTTTCAGTGCAACTCACTCATATACTATGTACTACACTGTGCATTTCGTGTAATGCGAGTTTTTCAGTAAATTCTAAGTTTTTCAGTGCAACTCACTCATATACTATGTACTACACTGTGCGTTTCTTATATTCTAAGTTTTTCAGTGCAACTCACTCATATACTATGTACTACACTGTGAGTTTCTTATATTCTAAGTTTTTCAGTGCAACTCATTCATATACTATGTACTACACTGTGCGTTTCTTATATTCTAAGTTTTTCAGTGCAACTCACTCATATACTATGTACTACACTGTGCGTTTCTTATATTCTAAGTTTTTCAGTGCAACTCACTCATATACTATGTACTACACTGTGCGTTTCTTATATTCTAAGTTTTTCAGTGCAACTCACTCATATACTATGTACTACACTGTGCGTTTCTTATATTCTAAGTTTTTCAGTGCAACTCACTCATATACTATGTACTACACTGTGCGTTTCTTATATTCTAAGTTTTTCAGTGCAACTCACTCATATACTATGTACTACACTGTGCGTTTCTTATATTCTAAGTTTTTCAGTGCAACTCACTCATATACTATGTACTACACTGTGCGTTTCTTATATTCTAAGTTTTTCAGTGCAACTCACTCATATACTATGTACTACACTGTGCGTTTCTTATATTCTAAGTTTTTCAGTGCAACTCACTCATTTACTATGTACTACACTGTGCGTTTCTTATATTCTAAGTTTTTCAGTGCAACTCACTCGTATACTATGTACTACACTGTGCGTTTCTTATATTCTAAGTTTTTCAGTGCAACTCACTCGTATACTATGTACTACACTGTGCGTTTCTTATATTCTAAGTTTTTCTGTGCAACTCACTCGTATACTATGTACTACACTGTGCGTTTCTTATATTCTAAGTTTTTCAGTGCAACTCACTCGTATACTATGTACTACACTGTGCGTTTCTTATATTCTAAGTTTTTCAGTGCAACTCACTCATATACTATGTACTACACTGTGCGTTTCTTATATTCTAAGTTTTTCAGTGCAACTCACTCATATACTATGTACTACACTGTGCGTTTCTTATATTCTAAGTTTTTCAGTGCAACTCACTCATATACTATGTACTACACTGTGCGTTTCTTATATTCTAAGTTTTTCAGTGCAACTCACTCATATACTATGTACTACACTGTGCGTTTCTTATATTCTAAGTTTTTCAGTGCAACTCACTCATATACTATGTACTACACTGTGCGTTTCTTATATTCTAAGTTTTTCAGTGCAACTCACTCATATACTATGTACTACACTGTGCATTTCTTATATTCTAAGTTTTTCAGTGCAACTCACTATTATACTATGTACTACACTGTGCGTTTCTTATATTCTAAGTTTTTCAGTGCAACTCACTCATATACTATGTACTACACTGTGCGTTTCTTAAAATCTAAGTTTTTCAGTGCAACTCACTCATATACTATGTACTACACTGTGCGTTTCTTATATTCTAAGTTTTTCAGTGCAACTCACTCATATACTATGTACTACACTGTGCGTTTCTTATATTCTCAGTTTTTCAGTGCAACTCACTCATATACTATGTACTACACTGTGCATTTCGTGTAATGCGAGTTTTTCAGTAAATTCTAAGTTTTTCAGTGCAACTCACTCATATACTATGTACTACACTGTGCGTTTCTTATATTCTAAGTTTTTCAGTGCAACTCACTCATATACTATGTACTACACTGTGAGTTTCTTATATTCTAAGTTTTTCAGTGCAACTCACTCATATACTATGTACTACACTGTGCGTTTCTTATATTCTAAGTTTTTCAGTGCAACTCACTCATATACTATGTACTACACTGTGCGTTTCTTATATTCTAAGTTTTTCAGTGCAACTCACTCATATACTATGTACTACACTGTGCGTTTCTTATATTCTAAGTTTTTCAGTGCAACTCACTCATATACTATGTACTACACTGTGCGTTTCTTATATTCTAAGTTTTTCAGTGCAACTCACTCATATACTATGTACTACACTGTGCGTTTCTTATATTCTAAGTTTTTCAGTGCAACTCACTCATATACTATGTACTACACTGTGCGTTTCTTTTATTCTAAGTTTTTCAGTGCAACTCACTCATATACTATGTACTACACTGTGCGTTTCTTATATTCTAAGTTTTTCAGTGCAACTCACTCATATACTATGTACTACACTGTGCGTTTCTTATATTCTAAGTTTTTCAGTGCAACTCACTCATATACTATGTACTACACTGTGCGTTTCTTATATTCTAAGTTTTTCAGTGCAACTCACTCATATACTATGTACTACACTGTGCGTTTCTTATATTCTAAGTTTTTCAGTGCAACTCACTCATATACTATGTACTACACTGTGCGTTTCTTATATTCTAAGTTTTTCAGTGCAACTCACTCATATACTATGTACTACACTGTGCGTTTCTTATATTCTAAGTTTTTCAGTGCAACTCACTCATATACTATGTACTACACTGTGCGTTTCTTATATTCTAAGTTTTTCAGTGCAACTCACTCATATACTATGTACTACACTGTGCGTTTCTTATATTCTAAGTTTTTCAGTGCAACTCACTCATATACTATGTACTACACTGTGCGTTTCTTATATTCTAAATTTTTCAGTGCAACTCACTCATATACTATATACTACACTGTGCGTTTCTTATATTCTAAGTTTTTCAGTGCAACTCACTCATATACTATGTACTACACTGTGCGTTTCTTATATTCTAAGTTTTTCAGTGCAACTCACTCATATACTATGTACTACACTGTGCGTTTCTTATATTCTAAGTTTTTCAGTGCAACTCACTCATATACTATATACTACACTGTGCGTTTTTTATATTCTAAGTTTTTCAGTGCAAATCACTCATATACTATGTACTACACTGTGCGTTTTTTATATTCTAAGTTTTTCAGTGCAACTCACTCATATACTATGTACTACACTGTGCGTTTCTTATATTCTAAGTTTTTCAGTGCAACTCACTCATATACTATATACTACACTGTGCGTTTCTTATATTCTAAGTTTTTCAGTGCAACTCACTCATATACTATGTACTACACTGTGCGTTTCTTATATTCTAAGTTTTTCAGTGCAACTCACTCATATACTATGTACTACACTGTGCATTTCGTGTAATGCGAGTTTTTCAGTAAATTCTAAGTTTTTCAGTGCAACTCACTCATATACTATGTACTACACTGTGCGTTTCTTATATTCTAAGTTTTTCAGTGGAACTCACTCATATACTATGTACTACACTGTGAGTTTCTTATATTCTTAGTTTTTCAGTGCAACTCATTCATATACTATGTACTACACTGTGCGTTTCTTATATTCTAAGTTTTTCAGTGCAACTCACTCATATACTATGTACTACACTGTGCGTTTCTTATATTCTAAGTTTTTCAGTGCAACTCACTCATATACTATGTACTACACTGTGCGTTTCTTATATTCTAAGTTTTTCAGTGCAACTCACTCATATACTATGTACTACACTGTGCGTTTCTTATATTCTAAGTTTTTCAGTGCAACTCACTCATATATTATGTACTACACTGTGCGTTTCTTATATTCTAAGTTTTTCAGTGCAACTCACTCATATACTATGTACTACACTGTGCGTTTCTTATATTCTAAGTTTTTCAGTGCAACTCACTCATATACTATGTACTACACTGTGCGTTTCTTATATTCTAAATTTTTCAGTGCAACTCACTCATATACTATGTACTACACTGTGCGTTTCTTATATTCTAAGTTTTTCAGTGCAACTCACTCATATACTATGTACTACACTGTGCGTTTCTTATATTCTAAGTTTTTCAGTGCAACTCACTCATATACTATGTACTACACTGTGCGTTTCTTATATTCTAAGTTTTTCAGTGCAACTCACTCATATACTATGTACTACACTGTGCGTTTCTTATATTCTAAGTTTTTCAGTGCAACTCACTCATATACTATGTACTACACTGTGCGTTTCTTATATTCTAAGTTTTTCAGTGCAACTCACTCATATACTATGTACTACACTGTGCGTTTCTTATATTCTAAGTTTTTCAGTGCAACTCACTCATATACTATGTACTACACTGTGCGTTTCTTATATTCTAAGTTTTTCAGTGCAACTCACTCATATACTATGTACTACACTGTGCGTTTCTTATATTCTAAGTTTTTCAGTGCAACTCACTCATATACTATGTACTACACTGTGCGTTTCTTATATTCTAAGTTTTTCAATGCAACTCACTCATATACTATGTACTACACTGTGCGTTTCTTATATTCTAAGTTTTTCAGTGCAACTCACTCATATACTATGTACTACACTGTGCGTTTCTTATATTCTAAGTTTTTCAGTGCAACTCACTCATATACTATGTACTACACTGTGCGTTTCTTATATTCTAAGTTTTTCAGTGCAACTCACTCATATACTATGTACTACACTGTGCGTTTCTTATATTCTAAATTTTTCAGTGCAACTCACTCATATACTATGTACTACACTGTGCGTTTCTTATATTCTAAGTTTTTCAGTGCAACTCACTCATATACTATATACTACACTGTGCGTTTCTTATATTCTAAGTTTTTCAGTGCAACTCACTCATATACTATGTACTACACTGTGCGTTTCTTATATTCTAAGTTTTTCAGTGCAACTCACTCATATACTATGTACTACACTGTGCGTTTCTTATATTCTAAGTTTTTCAGTGCAACTCACTCATATACTATATACTACACTGTGCGTTTTTTATATTCTAAGTTTTTCAGTGCAAATCACTCATATACTATGTACTACACTGTGCGTTTTTTATATTCTAAGTTTTTCAGTGCAACTCACTCATATACTATGTACTACACTGTGCGTTTCTTATATTCTAAGTTTTTCAGTGCAACTCACTCATATACTATATACTACACTGTGCGTTTCTTATATTCTAAGTTTTTCAGTGCAACTCACTCATATACTATGTACTACACTGTGCGTTTCTTATATTCTAAGTTTTTCAGTGCAACTCACTCATATACTATGTACTACACTGTGCATTTCGTGTAATGCGAGTTTTTCAGTAAATTGTAAGTTTTTCAGTGCAACTCACTCATATACTATGTACTACACTGTGCGTTTCTTATATTCTAAGTTTTTCAGTGCAACTCACTCATATACTATGTACTACACTGTGAGTTTCTTATATTCTAAGTTTTTCAGTGCAACTCATTCATATACTATGTACTACACTGTGCGTTTCTTATATTCTAAGTTTTTCAGTGCAACTCACTCATATACTATGTACTACACTGTGCGTTTCTTATATTCTAAGTTTTTCAGTGCAACTCACTCATATACTATGTACTACACTGTGCGTTTCTTATATTCTAAGTTTTTCAGTGCAACTCACTCATATACTATGTACTACACTGTGCGTTTCTTATATTCTAAGTTTTTCAGTGCAACTCACTCATATATTATGTACTACACTGTGCGTTTCTTATATTCTAAGTTTTTCAGTGCAACTCACTCATATACTATGTACTACACTGTGCGTTTCTTATATTCTAAGTTTTTCAGTGCAACTCACTCATATACTATGTACTACACTGTGCGTTTCTTATATTCTAAATTTTTCAGTGCAACTCACTCATATACTATGTACTACACTGTGCGTTTCTTATATTCTAAGTTTTTCAGTGCAACTCACTCATATACTATGTACTACACTGTGCGTTTCTTATATTCTAAGTTTTTCAGTGCAACTCACTCATATACTATGTACTACACTGTGCGTTTCTTATATTCTAAGTTTTTCAGTGCAACTCACTCATATACTATGTACTACACTGTGCGTTTCTTATATTCTAAGTTTTTCAGTGCAACTCACTCATATACTATGTACTACACTGTGCGTTTCTTATATTCTAAGTTTTTCAGTGCAACTCACTCATATACTATGTACTACACTGTGCGTTTCTTATATTCTAAGTTTTTCAGTGCAACTCACTCATATACTATGTACTACACTGTGCGTTTCTTATATTCTAAGTTTTTCAGTGCAACTCACTCATATACTATGTACTACACTGTGCGTTTCTTATATTCTAAGTTTTTCAGTGCAACTCACTCATATACTATGTACTACACTGTGCGTTTCTTATATTCTAAGTTTTTCAGTGCAACTCACTCATATACTATGTACTACACTGTGCGTTTCTTATATTCTAAGTTTTTCAGTGCAACTCACTCATATACTATGTACTACACTGTGCGTTTCTTATATTCTAAGTTTTTCAGTGCAACTCACTCATATACTATGTACTACACTGTGCGTTTCTTATATTCTAAGTTTTTCAGTGCAACTCACTCATATACTATGTACTACACTGTGCGTTTCTTATATTCTAAGTTTTTCAGTGCAACTCACTCATATACTATGTACTACACTGTGCGTTTCTTATATTCTAAATTTTTCAGTGCAACTCACTCATATACTATGTACTACACTGTGCGTTTCTTATATTCTAAGTTTTTCAGTGCAACTCACTCATATACTATATACTACACTGTGCGTTTCTTATATTCTAAGTTTTTCAGTGCAACTCACTCATATACTATGTACTACACTGTGCGTTTCTTATATTCTAAGTTTTTCAGTGCAACTCACTCATATACTATGTACTACACTGTGCATTTCGTGTAATGCGAGTTTTTCAGTAAATTCTAAGTTTTTCAGTGCAACTCACTCATATACTATGTACTACACTGTGCGTTTCTTATATTCTAAGTTTTTCAGTGCAACTCACTCATATACTATGTACTACACTGTGAGTTTCTTATATTCTAAGTTTTTCAGTACAACTCACTCATATACTATGTACTACACTGTGCGTTTCTTATATTCTAAGTTTTTCAGTGCAACTCACTCATATACTATGTACTACACTGTGCGTTTCTTATATTCTAAGTTTTTCAGTGCAACTCACTCATATACTATGTACTACACTGTGCGTTTCTTATATTCTAAGTTTTTCAGTGCAACTCACTCATATACTATGTACTACACTGTGCGTTTCTTATATTCTAAGTTTTTCAGTGCAACTCACTCATATACTATGTACTACACTGTGCGTTTCTTATATTCTAAGTTTTTCAGTGCAACTCACTCATATATTATGTACTACACTGTGCGTTTCTTATATTCTAAGTTTTTCAGTGCAACTCACTCATATACTATGTACTACACTGTGCGTTTCTTATATTCTAAGTTTTTCAGTGCAACTCACTCATATACTATGTACTACACTGTGCGTTTCTTATATTCTAAGTTTTTCAGTGCAACTCACTCATATACTATGTACTACACTGTGCGTTTCTTAAATTCTAAGTTTTTCAGTGCAACTCACTCATATACTATGTACTACACTCTGCGTTTCTTATATTCTAAGTTTTTCAGTGCAACTCACTCATATACTATGTACTACACTGTGCGTTTCTTATATTCTAAGTTTTTCAGTGCAACTCACTCATATACTATGTACTACACTGTGCATTTCGTGTAATGCGAGTTTTTCAGTAAATTCTAAGTTTTTCAGTGCAACTCACTCATATACTTTGTACTACACTGTGCTTTTCTTAAATTCTAAGTTTTTCAGTGCAACTCACTCATATACTATGTACTACACTGTGCGTTTCTTATATTCCAATTTTTTCAGTGCAACTCACTCATATACTATGTACTACACTGTGCGTTTCTTATATTCTAAGTTTTTCAGTGCAACTCACTCATATACTATGTACTACACTGTGCGTTTCTTATATTCTAAGTTTTTCAGTGCAACTCACTCATATACTATGTACTACACTGTGCGTTTCTTATATTCTAAATTTTTCAGTGCAACTCACTCATATACTATGTACTACACTGTGCGTTTCTTATATTCTAAGTTTTTCAGTGCAACTCACTCATATACTATGTACTACACTGTGCGTTTCTTATATTCTAAGTTTTTCAGTGCAACTCACTCATATACTATGTACTACACTGTGCGTTTTTTATATTCTAAGTTTTTCAGTGCAACTCACTCATATACTATGTACTACACTGTGCATTTCTTATATTCTAAGTTTTTCAGTGCAACTCACTCATATACTATATACTACACTGTGCGTTTTTTATATTCTAAGTTTTTCAGTGCAACTCACTCATATACTATGTACTACACTGTGCGTTTCTTATATTCTAAGTTTTTCAGTGCAACTCACTCATATACTATGTACTACACTGTGCGTTTCTTATATTCTAAGTTTTTCAGTGCAACTCACTCATATACTATGTACTACACTGTGCGTTTCTTATATTCTAAATTTTTCAGTGCAACTCACTCATATACTATGTACTACACTGTGCGTTTCTTATATTCTAAGTTTTTCAGTGCAACTCACTCATATACTATGTACTACACTGTGCGTTTCTTATATTCTAAGTTTTTCAGTGCAACTCACTCATATACTATGTACTACACTGTGCGTTTTTTATATTCTAAGTTTTTCAGTGCAACTCACTCATATACTATGTACTACACTGTGCATTTCTTATATTCTAAGTTTTTCAGTGCAACTCACTCATATACTATATACTACACTGTGCGTTTTTTATATTCTAAGTTTTTCAGTGCAACTCACTCATATACTATGTACTACACTGTGCGTTTCTTATATTCTAAGTTTTTCAGTGCAACTCACTCATATACTATGTACTACACTGTGCATTTCGTGTAATGCGAGTTTTTCAGTAAATTCTAAGTTTTTCAGTGCAACTCACTCATATACTATGTACTACACTGTGCGTTTCTTATATTCTAAGCTTTTCAGTGCAACTCACTCATATACTATGTACTACACTGTGAGTTTCTTATATTCTAAGTTTTTCAGTGCAACTCACTCATATACTATGTACTACACTGTGCGTTTCTTATATTCTAAGTTTTTCAGTGCAACTCACTCATATACTATGTACTACACTGTGCGTTTCTTATATTCTAAGTTTTTCAGTGCAACTCACTCATATACTATGTACTACACTGTGCGTTTCTTATATTCTAAGTTTTTCAGTGCAACTCACTCATATACTATGTACTACACTGTGCGTTTCTTATATTCTAAGTTTTTCAGTGCAACTCACTCATATACTATGTACTACACTGTGCGTTTCTTATATTCTAAGTTTTTCAGTGCAACTCACTCATATACTATGTACTACACTGTGCGTTTCTTATATTCTAAGTTTTTCAGTGCAACTCACTCATATACTATGTACTACACTGTGCGTTTCTTATATTCTAAGTTTTACAGTGCAACTCACTCATATACTATGTACTACACTGTGCGTTTCTTATATTCTAAGTTTTTCAGTGCAACTCACTCATATACTATGTACTACACTGTGCGTTTCTTATATTCTAAGTTTTTCTGTGCAACTCACTCATATACTATGTACTACACTGTGCGTTTCTTATATTCTAAGTTTTTCAGTGCAACTCACTCATATACTATGTACTACACTGTGCGTTTCTTATATTCTAAGTTTTTCAGTGCAACTCACTCATATACTATGTACTACACTGTGCATTTCGTGTAATGCGAGTTTTTCAGTAAATTCTAAGTTTTTCAGTGCAACTCACTCATATACTATGTACTACACTGTGCGTTTCTTATATTCTAAGTTTTTCAGTGCAACTCACTCATATACTATGTACTACACTGTGAGTTTCTTATATTCTAAGTTTTTCAGTGCAACTCACTCATATACTATGTACTACACTGTGCGTTTCTTATATTCTAAGTTTTTCAGTGCAACTCACTCATATACTATGTACTACACTGTGCGTTTCTTATATTCTAAGTTTTTCAGTGCAACTCACTCATATACTATGTACTACACTGTGCGTTTCTTATATTCTAAGTTTTTCAGTGCAACTCACTCATATACTATGTACTACACTGTGCGTTTCTTATATTCTAAGTTTTTCAGTGCAACTCACTCATATACTATGTACTACACTGTGCGTTTCTTATATTCTAAGTTTTTCAGTGCAACTCACTCATATATTATGTACTACACTGTGCGTTTCTTATATTCTAAGTTTTTCAGTGCAACTCACTCATATACTATGTACTACACTGTGCGTTTCTTATATTCTAAGTTTTTCAGTGCAACTCACTCATATACTATGTACTACACTGTGCGTTTCTTATATTCTAAGTTTTTCAGTGCAACTCACTCATATACTATGTACTACACTGTGCGTTTCTTAAATTCTAAGTTTTTCAGTGCAACTCACTCATATACTATGTACTACACTCTGCGTTTCTTATATTCTAAGTTTTTCAGTGCAACTCACTCATATACTATGTACTACACTGTGCGTTTCTTATATTCTAAGTTTTTCAGTGCAACTCACTCATATACTATGTACTACACTGTGCATTTCGTGTAATGCGAGTTTTTCAGTAAATTCTAAGTTTTTCAGTGCAACTCACTCATATACTTTGTACTACACTGTGCTTTTCTTAAATTCTAAGTTTTTCAGTGCAACTCACTCATATACTATGTACTACACTGTGCGTTTCTTATATTCCAATTTTTTCAGTGCAACTCACTCATATACTATGTACTACACTGTGCGTTTCTTATATTCTAAGTTTTTCAGTGCAACTCACTCATATACTATGTACTACACTGTGCGTTTCTTATATTCTAAGTTTTTCAGTGCAACTCACTCATATACTATGTACTACACTGTGCGTTTCTTATATTCTAAGTTTTTCAGTGCAACTCACTCATATACTATGTACTACACTGTGCGTTTCTTATATTCTAAGTTTTTCAGTGCAACTCACTCATATACTATGTACTACACTGTGCGTTTCTTATATTCTAAGTTTTTCAGTGCAACTCACTCATATACTATGTACTACACTGTGCGTTTCTTATATTCTAAGTTTTTCAGTGCAACTCACTCATATACTATGTACTACACTGTGCGTTTCTTATATTCTAAGTTTTTCAGTGCAACTCACTCATATACTATGTACTACACTGTGCGTTTCTTATATTCTAAGTTTTTCAGTGCAACTCACTCATATACTATGTACTACACTGTGCGTTTCTTATATTCTAAGTTTTTCAGTGCAACTCACTCATATACTATGTACTACACTGTGCGTTTCTTATATTCTAAGTTTTTCAGTGCAACTCACTCATATACTATGTACTACACTGTGCATTTCGTTATCATTCATAAATTCTAAGTTTTTCAGTGCAACTCACTCATATACTATGTACTACACTGTGCGTTTCTTATATTCTAAGTTTTTCAGTGCAACTCACTCATATACTATGTACTACACTGTGCGTTT